>NW_022161966.1:0-163240 GCF_008728515.1 Papio anubis
AAGAGAAACCAAAAGAAAAAAGAAGAAAAAGAAATGAACAAAGCCTGCAAGAAGTATGGGATTATGTAAAAAGACCAAATCTTCGTCTGATTGGGGTGCCTGAAAGTGAGGGGGAAAATGGAACCAAGTTGGAAAACACTCTTCAGGATATCATCCAGGAGAACTTCCCCAACCTAGTAGGGCAGGCCAACATTCAAATCCAGGAAATACAGAGAACGCCACAAAGATACTCCTCGAGAAGAGCAACTCCAAGACACATAATTGCCAGATTCACCAAAGTTGAAATGAAGGAAAAAATCTTAAGGGCAGCCAGAGAGAAAGGTCGGGTTACCCACAAAGGGAAGCCCATCAGACTCACAGCAGATCTCTCGGCAGAAACTCTCCAAGCCAGAAGAGAGTGGGGGCCAATATTCAACATTCTTAAAGAAAAGAATTTTAAACCCAGAATTTCATATCCAGCCAAACTAAGTTTCATAAGTGAAGGAGAAATAAAATCCTTTACAGATAAGCAAATGCTTAGAGATTTTGTCACCACTGGGCCTGCCTTACAAGAGACCCTGAAGGAAGCACTAAACATGGAAAGGAACAACCAGTACCAGCCATTGCAAAAACATGCCAAAATGTAAAGACCATTTAGGCTAGGAAGAAACTGCATCAACTAACGAGCAAAATAACCAGTTAATATCATAATGGCAGGATCAAGTTCACACATAACAATCTTAACCTTAAATGTAAATGGACTAAATGCTCCAATTAAAAGACACAGACTGGCAAACTGGATAAAGAGTCAAGACCCATCAGTCTGCTATATTCAGGAGACGCATCTCACACACAGAGACATATATAGGCTCAAAATAAAGGGATGGAGGAAGATCTACCAAGCAAATGGAGAACAAAAAAAAGCAGGGGTTGCAATACTAGTCTCTGATAAAACAGACTTTAAACCATCAAAGATCAAAAGAGACAAAGAAGGCCATTACATAATGGTAAAAGGATCAATTCAACAGGAAGAGCTAACTATCCTAAATATATATGCACCCAATACAGGAGCACCCAGATTCATAAAGCAAGTCCTTCGAGACTTACAAAGAGACTTAGACTCCCATACAATAATAATGGGAGACTTCAAAACTCCACTGTCAACATTAGACAGATCAACGAGACAGAAAGTTAACAAGGATATCCAGGAATTGAACTCATCTCTGCAGCAAGCAGACCTAATAGACATCTATAGAACTCTCCACCCCAAATCAACAGAATATACGTTTTTCTCAGCACCACATCACACTTACTCCAAAATTGACCACATAATTGGAAGTAAAGCACTCCTCAGCAAATGTACAAGAACAGAAATTATAACAAACTGTCTCTCAGACCACAGTGCAATCAAACTAGAACTCAGGACTAAGAAACTCAATCAAAACCGCTCAACTACATGGAAACTGAACAACCTGCTCCTGAATGACTACTGGGTACATAACGAAATGAAGGTAGAAATAAAGATGTTCTTTGAAACCAATGAGAACAAAGATACAACATACCAGAATCTCTGGGACACATTTAAAGCAGTGTGTAGAGGGAAATTTATAGCACTAAATGCCCACAAGAGAAAGCAGGAAAGATCAAAAATTGACACTCTAACATCACAATTAAAAGAACTAGAGAAGCAAGAGCAAACACATTCCAAAGCTAGCAGAAGGCAAGAAATAACTAAGATCAGAGCAGAACTGAAGGAGATAGAGACACAAAAAACCCTCCAAAAAATCAATGAATCCAGGAGTTGGTTTTTTGAAAAGATCAACAAAATTGACAGACCGCTAGCAAGACTAATAAAGAAGAAAAGAGAGAAGAATCAAATCGATGCAATTAAAAATGATAAAGGGGATATCACCACCGACCCCGCAGAAATACAAACTACCATCAGAGAATACTATAAACACCTCTACGCAAATAAACTAGAAAATCTAGAAGAAATGGATAATTTCCTGGACACTTACACTCTTCCAAGACTAAACCAGTAAGAAGTTGAATCCCTGAATAGACCAATAGCAGGCTCTGAAATTGAGGCAATAATTAATAGCCTACCAACCAAAAAAAGTCCAGGACCAGATGGATTCACAGCTGAATTCTACCAGAGGTACAAGGAGGAGCTGGTACCATTCCTTCTGAAACTATTCCAATCAATAGAAAAAGAGGGAATCCTCCCTAACTCATTTTATGAGGCCAACATCATCCTGATAGCAAACCCTCGCAGAGACACAACAAAAAAAGAGAATTTTAGACCAATATCCCTGATGAACATCGATGCAAAAATACTCAATAAAATACTGGCAAACCGGATTCAGCAGCACATCAAAAAGCTTATCCACCATGATCAAGTGGGCTTCATCCCTGGGATGCAAGGCTGGTTCAACATTCGCAAATCAATAAACATAATCCAGCATATAAATAGAACCAAAGACAAGAACCACATGATTATCTCAATAGATGCAGAAAAGGCTTTTGACAAAATTCAACAGCCCTTCATGCTAAAAACGCTCAATAAATTCGGTATTGATGGAACGTACCTCAAAATAATAAGAGCTATTTATGACAAACCCACAGCCAATGTCATACTGAATGGGCAAAAACTGGAAAAATTCCCTTTGAAAACTGGCACAAGACAGGGATGCCCTCTCTCACCACTCCTATTCAACATAGTGTTGGAAGTTCTGGCTAGGGCAATCAGGCAAGAGAAAGAAATCAAGGGTATTCAGTTAGGAAAAGAAGAAGTCAAATTGTCCCTGTTTGCAGATGACATGATTGTATATTTAGAAAATCCCATTGTCTCAGCCCAAAATCTCCTTAAGTTGATAAGAAACTTCAGCAAAGTCTCAGGATACAAAATTAATGTGCAAAAATCACAAGCATTCTTATACACCAGTAACAGAAAAACAGAGAGCCAAATCAGGAATGAACTTCCATTCACAATTGCTTCAAAGAGAATAAAATACCTAGGAATCCAACTTACAAGGGATGTAAAGGACCTCTTCAAGGAGAACTACAAACCACTGCTCAGTGAAATCAAAGAGGACATAAACAAATGGAAGAACATACCATGCTCATGGATAGGAAGAATCAATATCGTGAAAATGGCCATACTGCCCAAGGTAATTTATAGATTCAATGCCATCCCCATCAAGCTACCAATGAGTTTCTTCACAGAATTGGAGAAAACTGCTTTAAAGTTCTTATGGAACCAAAAAAGAGCCCGCATCTCCAAGACAATCCTAAGTCAAAAGAACAAAGCTGGAGGCATCACGCTACCTGACTTCAAACTATACTACAAGGCTACAGGAACCAAAACAGCATGGTACTGGTACCAAAACAGAGATATAGATCAATGGAACAGAACAGAGTCCTCAGAAATAATACCACACATCTACAGCCATCTGATCTTTGATAAACCTGAGAAAAACAAGAAATGGGGAAAGGATTCCCTATTTAATAAATGGTGCTGGGAAAATTGGCTAGCCATAAGTAGAAAGCTGAAACTGGATCCTTTCCTTACTCCTTATACAAAAATTAATTCAAGATGGATTAGAGACTTAAATGTTAGACCTAATACCATAAAAACCCTAGAGGAAAACCTAGGTAGTACCATTCAGGACATAGGCATGGGCAAAGACTTCATGTCTAAAACACCAAAAGCAACGGCAGCAAAAGCTAAAATTGACAAATGGGATCTAATTAAACTAAAGAGCTTCTGCACAGCAAAAGAAACTACCATCAGAGTGAACAGGCAACCTACAGAATGGGAGAAAATTTTTGCAATCTTCTCATCTGACAAAGGGCTAATATCCAGAACCTACAAAGAACTCAAACAAATTTACAAGAAAAAAACAAACAACCCCATCAAAAAGTGGGCAAAGGATATGAATAGACATTTCTCAAAAGAAGACATTCATACAGCCAACAAACACATGAAAAAATGCTCATCATCACTGGCCATCAGAGAAATGCAAATCAAAACCACAATGAGATACCATCTCACACCAGTTAGAATGGCGATCATTAAAAAGTCAGGAAACAACAGGTGCTGGAGAGGATGTGGAGAAATAGGAACACTTTTACACTGTTGGTGGGATTGTAAACTAGTTCAACCATTATGGAAAACAGTATGGCGATTCCTCAAGGATCTAGAACTAGATGTACCATATGACCCAGCCATCCCATTACTGGGCATATACCCAAAGGATTATAAGTCATGCTGCTATCAAAACACATGCACATGTATGTTTATTGCGGCACTATTCACAATAGCAAAGACTTGGAATCAACCGAAATGTCCATCAGTGACAGACTGGATTAAGAAAATGTGGCATATATACACCATGGAATACTATGCAGCCATAAAAAAGGATGAGTTTGTGTCCTTTGTAGGGACATGGATGCAGCTGGAAACCATCATTCTTAGCAAACTATCACAAGAACAGAAAACCAAACACCGCATGTTCTCACTCATAGGTGGGAACTGAACAATGAGATCACTTGGACTAGGGAAGGGGAACATCACACAACGGGGCCTATCATGGCGGCGGGGAGTGGGGAGGGATTGCATTGGGAGTTATACCTAATGTAAATGACGAGTTGATGGGTGCAGCACAGCAACATGGCACAAGTATACATATGTAACAAACCTGCACGTTATGCACATGTACCCTAGAACTTAAAGTATAATAATAATAAAAAAAAATAAAATAAAAAATTATAAGACTTTAAGAAATTGAAATAAACTTCTATAATTTGCCCAGTAGATACCCAGTCATGGTTAAAGGTGATTCTAAATTGTAACAGATATGTGTTTGTTCATTTGACTAAGCAAAAAAAAAAAAAATTGTTTTCTCAATCTTGTTTGATAAGATCAAGCCACTTCTATTATTGAAGCATATTTGAATTCTGTATAACTAGGCAGTAAATTATAAACTCTAAAAGTCTATAAGCCTAATTGGATGGTCTCATTTCCAAGGACCATAGCCATTTCAGATGTCTCTAAATTTTTCTTGGAGGTTATAGGTACTATCACACATTTTTATTTCAGGGGACATATTGTAATGATAGCGTTTTCTTCCTGTTGGTGTAAAGCAACCAAATTTTAGCAAATTCATTTTAGTAAATTTAATTTAAATTGTGCATGTAAGATTTGGCATTTCTACAGGCTGGCGATGAACCCAATCGGCTGAAAGAATACAGAGGATTTTTTAAATCCTCATCTTTGGCTCCATAATAGAGTGTTTTATTTTTATTTTTTTCATGGTAAATTCATATTGCAGAAGCACAAATAAGTGTGTGTTGTGTGTCTGTGTATTTTAAACATGGGAAAACAGTTTCTTTTTATATATGCTTAAAGTGAAATTTCTACTTTTTTGAGAAATATGGGATTACTGCCAGAATTTATTAGAATTAAAATTATTTACCAACATGTATTTGAAAACTCATCAATATTATGTGATCATATGACTTTGATATCTTCATGTATAAGGTTAGCTATAGCACAAGTAGTTTTGTGACCCATTTGCTTGTTAATAAAATCTGGGGTACATGTCTATAGGTGAAACTTGGTCTAGAGGATCTCTAGGTCCCATCTAGCTTGAAAGTTCCATGATAATAGGTAGCATATTTATGTTTTTAATGACAAATGGTGTAAAAGACACATAAAGCTAAGGTTTTTTTAGTTAGTGCCTTATCTGGCTTGGACATTGGTATGGTTGCATGTTTCAACTTTAGCTCTTATTTATTCATATGCTTCCATGCAATGGACATCGATAGACCTTTTGGGAGAGGGTGAGTAAAGCTTTGTTTTTAAACTTTCATTTTGACAGACTTCTGTGTGTAACAACTGTCCTCATTTTGATCATTTGGAGTCTGGTATATCTTTTGTCCTCTGCTTTTCTTCTCTCCATTTGCTGTCTGTCTCTGGTGAAATATAGATTCTTTGGCTGCACTTTCCTCTGTTCCCTCTGAAGCACAGATTTCAGATCCATTTGCACCAGAACCTACCCCTCCTACTACAACTGCTGAAATTGCAACTGCCTCAGCTTCTGCCTCCACTACTACAACTGTTACTGCTGTCACTGCTGAAGTGGATCTCTTTGGAGGTTAGTTAGTCTCGCTGCTATTTTCATGTTCCTTTCAGGATTGCTAAAATTACTTGGGAGTTAAGGTCTTTAAATTTTTTTACGTTATGTAACAGCATGTCAGAGTGTTTAGGTACTTTTTCAATGTTTATTCATGTATATTTATCTTCACTTAATTCATCAACTTTCTCTTCACTTAATTTTAATAATTTTATAGCAGAGATTGCAATGTATCTGGCCTATTTGATTTTCAGGTTTTTTAACATTAGAATTCATGTTGCTACCTTCAGAACTCCTGCCTTTATGTTCCTGCTCTCTAGTGTCTATGTAAAAGTGGTACCAGAGCTCTCTGTCACCTTTAGGTTTATTTAGCTTTTTGGCCAGATTAGAACTAGCCCAGAGAATATTTGGGGAATGTAGGAGGAGCAATACTGGCCTAAGTTATTTCTTAATATTTAGGCCAAAAAATAAGAGTAATTCAGGTTTAGAAGCCTCTGAAGAGAGTTTAGGGATGTGCTTGTTTTTAGAGCTTTAAGCTTGCTCTGTCCAAATAAAAACTTGGGTAATCTTTGGTTTTTGGAACTCTGAGAAAACATCTGAAGTAGCACCTGAAAGGCTGATTGAAAACAGATTTAAGTCAGTCTTTGAAATGATTGTCTAAAAATATGCTTTCCATGGAAATGTAAATTCTGACCCACTAAAATATCTTGGACTCTGCCAGTATAATATGCCCGGACCTGAGGAGCCATGTGAAGCTGGTTTATTCATATATGTATCCCCATCTGTGTGGTGCTAATGTCCACACCTAAAGAAGTTCTTACATCAAACACATACATTAAGTGATGTTATAGTCATTATAGTTTTGTATATCTTCATTACCATATAACATCTTTCCCAGGGCATTTTGAGAATATGGTAAAGAAATTGGAGGAAGAAAATGGTGAGAGCAGGAGAGATTTGGCAGGCTTTGGTGTAATCAATATGTACCCCTGGAAAAATACATTTAACACACTGTCACCTACCACTCTGCTACATGCCATGCTCCAGTCTCTAAGGTTGGCCAACATCATCCAAGACAAGGAGCACTCCACTAGACACATCGTTGTTGCCACTGCTACACAAAAGACATTTTCTGCTGCCTTGCTGTACTGTCATTCCTATTACAGGAGAAATCTGTTTGTAAAATAGTAGGAGAGAAAGGATTGCAGACCCTTGAATAAAGAGTCACCCATGGTCTGGCGCAGTGGCTCACGTCTGTAATACTAGTACTTTGGGAGGCCAAGATGGAAGAATTGCTTGAGCTCAGGAGTTTGAGACCAACCTGGGCAATATAATGAGACCCTGTCTCTGCAAAATAATTAAAAACTAGCCAGTTGTGGTGGTGCACACCTGTAGTCCCCGCTACTTGGGAGGCTGAGGCAGAAGGATTGCTTGAGCCCAGGAGGTGGAGGTTACGGTGAGCCATGATCATGCCATTGCAATTTAGCCTGAGTGACAGAGCAAGGCCCTGTCTCAAAAATAAAATTAAATTAAAAAGAGTCACCCACTATAGAGGGTAGGTTTTCATTTATGCCCCTATATCCTTTGAAACCAAAAATTTTAATTTTAGCTTACATTTATAAAATCAACTTCCTCTTCCTTCCACAAATCTAAATCAGGTGGGAAGTAGAGTTTGTCAAAGTTGTTTAGGCCTGACTTAAGGTAAGCCTCTTGACCTCCTTTGGCCTCAGTTCTCCCATCTATACAATTGGAAACTTGGTCTAGAAGATCTCTAAGGTCCTTCTAGCTTGAAAGTTCCATAATAATAATAGATAATACACTTAATAAATGTTTTAATTTAAAATTTATCCTTCCCCCACCCTCTGTTATTGGTGTGGCTATGGGTAGTTTCTCATAGGCTTATCTTAACAGAAAAAAAATGTTAGGAAAATATGGACAGGATGCATAATAATTTTGTGCTGGAACATTTCTATGCCTTAGCTGTTTAGATTTTTGTTTTCAGTCCACTTATGAGGAGTTGATTACCTCAAAGAAATCAATCAGGTCTATCTTACTTCCTGCATAGCCCTCTAGAATAACAGAGACTAAGATATTTCTTTGAAATATTCTTTGCACCATTATGCTGTTTTTGTTTCATTTGTTTCTGCTTTGACTATATTCATCAAGTAGAAAAACCTGTATGTTTAGAAAATTTTCATGATGGCATTCTTTATAGCTTTAAATATAAGCTTAAAGGAGGAGTACTGCAGAGAATCATGTAACTTACTGCCAAAGAATGAGACTGTTCTTGTGATTTTATCAATATCCTTTCCAGTCATCTAGCTGATAAATGAGTGTACAATGACAATTACATCTGAAAATCACATCATAATTATTCTATTGATCTGTATAATTCTATAAACTGTCTCCTGGCTTCTGATAGCTATAAAATCTCCATCCTTTATGTTCGGGAGTCTATATATGTCATTATCTGTTTTGTGATTTTCAGTGATTTTCTGTAATTTCTTTCATGCCCTTCATTGGTTTTTAAGAAATTATTCAGAGATTTAATTTTTAATAAAAACCTAAGCTAAAATCTTTTTGGCCATTTTGTGTGACCATTTTTTAAATACTTTGTCTCTCTACAATTGACAAGTAGTAGAACTCTAGAATAATCAGAAAAACAGTTATGTTTTGTTTAACACAGCATAACTTTACAACTTTAAAACATGCCTTTTTGAGGTCCTATGCAATATATATAGCAACTAAGTAGATTTCTTTAGAAAGAAAGCTTAATAGATTTTAATTTCAGAAAGATGGCTATTTAGTTTCATCTCTATGAAATATTAAAACTGTTAATGTATTTTAGTACTATATTTAAATTATAAATTTTGAAAATAATAAATTTCTGTTATTTTTTAAAAAGAAATATTCTGATTGATACACAAATAATGTTTTAGTCCTTTCAATGTAAGTAGTTCATGTAAGTCATTAAAAAATTTTTGTCAGTACATTACATTTATTAAATGCTTCATTTTTTAAAGTGAACTTTTAAGAAATGAGATCTTTTTATGATCATGCAGAACAGGATTGCAAGGCAGTGTTATGCTTTAAAAATTTAGTAAAATTTATAAATATTGACAAAAATAAAAGATAAAATCCTTAAAAATAACCTATTTTATATTGATGCAAATTTTACCAACAATAGCACATTGATTTGAAGAACACAGGGTTTCTCTAAACACTAGAATGCTAAATTGATGCTAATTCCTCTGCACACCAAGGATACTCTTTCAATCAGCTGTGTCAATTTGTGAGCAAACCTTCATGAGGTTAGTAGTCTGCAAACATTAAACCAGTTGGCTGGAAAACCAAAGAACTTACCTCAAAACCCTGATCACATTGGGTATATGTTGGTCAAAAAACTAAGTTCACCAACCTTCCTTAAAACCAATACTTAAACACTTCCAACTAGATTTCATGTAAGAGCCGTATAACCTGGAACCTTTGGGGACAAAGAGGAACCAGAATGTGACATTTGGGCTGTTGAGAACAATTGGAACCTTTGTGCTGAGTGTGTGATTTAAGATGGCTTCTGTGCCCAAAGTAGATGGGGAGAAAAGGTCAGGCTGGGGGAAACAACAGTTCTCATGAGAGAGGTAGTCACATGATAAAAAGTTTGAGAGGAAAATTCTTTCTTAGAGTGCTAGAAGGGAAAAAAACACTAGTCTGCAGCAGTCAGATCAGTTTATGGGTTAAGGCCTAGACTGAGTCCATAATTGAAGAACAGCGAACAGCAGGAGCATGCATTTCTAGGAAATAGCACTGGTTGAAAAACTGACAGAATGTAGAAATTAACTGCAAATAACATGAAAAAGAGAACTGAACTGGAAATAGCTTTAGTTTACAATACTGGAAAGATAATGCTGCCATTTATAATGAAAAAACTAGATATTAAAAAAAAGTTTCATTTGTTTTTTAACAAATTCAAATTCTCTCTCTCACAGTTCTGGTGGCTGACTGAGCTCAGCTGGGCAATTCTCACTCAAGGTCCCTTTAGTGGCTGCAGTCAGACAGTGATTGGGCCTGGTACCATCTGGACACTCATTCATGTCTCCTTTGGGGCTAGGAAGATTCAAACAGCTGGGGGTGGGAGCAGCTGCAGCTCCTACCTTTAAGAAAAGTTCTGACAGGTGTAGATGAATTAAGTTGATAATATTTAGTTTCAAGTAACAAGAGAAGCATTAAAAGGAGACATCTTGCTGACAAGGGGATTTTTAAAAACCCTCTTCTAAGGATGTAGCTATAACAATATGGGCTTTATCTCCTTACACATAAGTGATAACCTAAAGGGGTCAGCCCATAAATATCTATTTGATCCCTGGCACTAATGTAACTGATGTTTATTCAATTATAAAGAAGGGAGTAATATAGTAGAATGAGGCATATTTCATAAAAAATGCAGTACAGTGGCTAAACACACAAAGCTCAGTCAGACAGCTCTGAGCCAAATCCTAACTCTGCCATTTTCTTACTGTGTAACTTTAGTCAAGTCATCAGACTTTTAAAAAATAATAATTTTTAATTGAAAAAGTGTGTGTGTGTATATATATATATATATATAAAATGTACAACATGATGTTTTGAAGTATGTATACATTGTGGAATGGCTAAGTTGAGCTAATCAACATATATACATTGCCTCACTTATTGTTTGTGATGAGAACACACACGCTTTGAGCTTTGGTTCTGTTATCTACAGAATGGAGACAGTAGAACCTAAATCACAAGATGGCTACAGAAATTAAATTTAATAATGGCAATGTATGTGACTGCTATGTGTTTCTACTCTTTGCAGTATTATTGGCCTCGGTTCCAAATTTTATAGGAATGAAAAGAAAACAACTAACCTGACTCATGGCAAAATATTTACAGCCCTCCCAAAATCTCTTCATACTTCTCTTATATTCTTCTGCCCCACTCTTAGGGGGTGTGTTGCCCTAAGTCCTCAAGTATAGTATCCTTAACATGGCATTTAGAAAGTATGCCTACCTTATCCCTTGATGTATTCTTCTTTCTTTAGTTTTATTAATTTGGCCTCTCAGCTGACCTGACACTCAAAACATATATTCGTGGCCAGGCATAGTGCCCTAGGCCTGTAATCCCAGTACTTGAGGAGGCTGAGGCCAGAGGATCACTTGAGCCTAGTAGTTCAAAGCTATAGTGAGCTATGATAGTGCTGCTGCACTCCAGCCTGGGCAACAGAGCAAGATTCTGTCTCTAATAATAAATAAGTTGAACATATATTTCCTCAGTATAACCAAGAGGAACAATCAGATCAGATTAATCCATAAGATATGAACAACTGATGTCCTGTTGTCCCTTCTGGGGATATTTGTGATTTGGTAAAGGGCCTTTTAACCCAAGTAAGTATCTAGTTTAATGTTTATTATTCTGCATAAAACTAGAACTCTGCATTACTAGAGAGTGTTTCATACTCCGTTTGGGACATGCCAGGTCAAACTAAGAAACAAGTATCTTGACAGTAGCATGTCCTAGAGCCTAATATACTAAGTAAATCACCAAGGAAGAGCATATACTGTATAGCACTTCCCAAGTATATATGATAAGTTATTTTCATGACTGAAGGAACAGTGTTCCAGGAAACATGGGTAGATATTGCAGAAGACGTATTTGGGGATGGGAAGTTTAGCAGGTAAGTGACAGGTTCTAGGTGGGTGCTGGTCTCACTCTCCAGGGTTTTCTTATCCTAAGCCTGTCATGCTTATCATGGCTTCATTCCTTCTGTACTTTTGAAACTATAGTATCTCTATGCAAGCTCAAGGACTTTTTACCTTAGCTAACATTGTTTGTTGGTAGAAACACACTGGGAAGCATTTGTACACATCAGCCATTTGTAAATTGGGGATTTATAAACTGCGGCTGCTTGTATGTTAATGATATTCTACTATGAGTAATAATATGCTTATAGTCTTAAAATGTGAAACTCTAGTTTTAATCTGTTGAAAATAGATTATTTTTCGAATAACTAGAAAAATGTAATTGCATTATGGTATCATACCCTATTTTTATCTCTTTATGTCTTTAAAATAAGTTATTGGTTATGTTTGAAAATGCTTTTCAAGGATAGTGAAGATTTAACACTTAGGAATGCTTAGTAAACCTTTCATGTTAACACTGTAATTTTGCCTGTACTAGATTATAAAAAGTCTTAAAACTAGAATTATTTACATTGCCATTGTATATTTAATTTTGTTGGCATTAAAGAAAATATTATGTTTGCTAGAAACTATGAGACAGGGACATTTTAATAACACAGTGAGTCAGTATTACCTGGACATGGAAGTTTAATGTCTTAAATTATATAATAAAAATATTTTTTGTTTTAATTTTTACATCCATTTCTAATGATACATAAAACATGCTTCTCAGAACCCTTATACAATGAGAATCTCATTACTTTTTGGATCCTATTAGACCTCAGCAGTATCAACACTATATCACTTGCATGTTAACTAACATGAAGGTGTGCAAAGAATAATTGTTTTGTGACCACCAACAGTGCATGAGCCATAAAAATGTGTTTTTAAAAATTCATGTTGTATAAGGGAGCCTTCTTCACAATTTAACTTGGTTCTTTTACTATATTTTCTTCTCTTTTTATTCTTTTAATTTCTATTGTTTTAAAAACTGCACCCAAGATGCCTTTGCAGCTTCTCCTGGGGAGGCCCCTGCAGCATCCGAAGGGGCCGCCGCACCAGCTACCCCAACCCCTGTAGCAGCAGCACTTGATGCATGTTCAGGAAATGGTGGGTTTAAAGTCATTAGCCAGTCTGTTATTTTTCTGTCCTAATGTAAAACCCCCATAGTTAGAAGTGGCCATATGTTTTTCTAATTTTATTTTCTTCTGAGTGTAAAGTGTCATTCATCATAACTGAATAAATAATGCCAGCATTTAAAACATTAAGACAATGAAGTACATACTTATCAAAATTGACAATTTCTTAAGATTGACAATTTTTGTCAGTGCAAGTATGCTGTCTTAATGTTTTTTTTTTTCTAATGCTATATTGTACTCTTTTGTAACATTGAGTTCAAATATATTGGCATGTTTTAATGATTTTCAAAGCTACCAGATTGACCAAATTAAGTGAAGATTTGAAGGATAGCAATCTCTGATCCTAGACTGTAGGTTAATCTTACAGCACTTTGCAAAGTGCTTTAGTTTGCTAACTTGTGGTACCTACTAAGTTTCCCCTTTTCTTTAGAAAAACATCCTAATCACTAACCCCTGCCAATAGGATAGTAGTTAAATCCAAGGAGCCTCACACCTAGCTAGTGTGTAAATATCTGTGTAGGGTGTCTCTTGCCATAGTTATGACGCTGTCTCTTGTCTCTTTCCTTACTGATGCTGTGTGTGTCTCCACTTTCCTTTCCAAAAGACCCCTTTGCCCCGTCTGAAGGTAGTGCAGAGGCTGCACCTGAGCTGGACCTCTTTGCAATGAAGCCACCTGAGACCAGTGTTCCTGTAGTTACCCCTACAGCTAGCACAGCCCCTCCGGTTCCCGCAACTGCTCCTTCTCCTGCTCCTGCCGTTGCAGCTGCTGCTGCTGCCACTACCGCTGCCACCGCCGCTGTCACCACCACTACCACCACCTCCGCTGCCACCGCCACCACTGCTCCTCCTGCTCTAGATATCTTTGGTGGTAATTTTTTGTTATTGTTGTCAACTTCTTTCCGTCTAGTGGATTGAATTCTGGTCCTTGAGATGTACTGCATGAAGACTGTTTAATTAAATGGTTCTCTAGAAACCATTTGCTGCTTAATTCAGAGTTCTGCAAAGTGCTAATTCAGGACTAGGAAGTGATGCTGTGTCAGGCTTATTGTTCAAGTTGAGTAAAGGCATGTGTGTTCTTGGTCTTAGATTTATTTGAGTCCGCTCCTGAAGTTGCTGCAGCGCCTAAGCCAGATGCTGCTCCTAGCATAGACCTGTTTGGTACAGGTAAAACCAAAGCAACCCTTTTTTTTCACTTTAGTTTCTTAGATGTTTTCCTGATTAAGCTCTTAGTACTCACCTGTGATAATGCATTTGTTAGATTTTTTACTTTGATTTCAGCTTTCTACTACTTACCTCTGCTTGGTTTTGGTTTGTTTCACTTTTGGAAGATGCTTTCTCCTCTCCACCACAAGGGGCCTCTCCTGTGCCTGAGAGTTCTCTCACTGCTGACCTCTTATCCGGTGAGTGCTTTGCCAAGGTCAGGCCTTCAGAGATGTCTTGTGGGAGTAATGCATGGAGAGAAGGATATGACATGAGGGTTTTTCTTGAGTTCTTTTAAATTTAAAATTTATTGGAAAAGAAAAACTCACTCTTGGTACCATCATCAACTGATGAGGGTTAATATTTCAAATCTAAGGCTAGTGAAAATTTTTTTCACACTGAAACTTCTGACCTCAAGGAGTCAAATTTTATTTTGTTCTGGAGAGTGTGTATTTTAAAATCCGTTTGCTTTTCCTTAACTGTTAAGATTGTCTACAGTCTTTCTGCCTGGAGTGAACCATGAAATCCCAAGATGCCATTTGTCAAGGCTCATGGTTTTCTTTTCCCTTGGGTGACATGCACTTTTTCCTGTCTGTGCCTCACTGCAGTGGATGCATTTGCAGCACCATCTCCTGCAACCACTGCCTCGCCAGCAAAGGTGGATTCTTCAGGTGTCATAGACCTTTTTGGGGGTGCGTATTTCTCCTCCATCAACACTTAGGAATCTTTTTTTCTTCAGAATAATTTTTAGATCTATTTTATTATATTTTATCATTTTTTCTTTAGGCTATATAAACTTCTATCTCTTAAATGTAAACTTAAGTTGTTAAGATCATTTTCATTTCTTTGCCATCATCGTCTTCATCCTCATCATTTCATCATAATTTTCAGTACATGACCTAACAAAACACATAATTTTTCACTCGATGTTTTCAACTTTTTGTTCATCCTAATGTAGAATTACCTGACTGGAATTTCCTTCTACTGTTCTTCTTTGGTGATCCTGATCTGTTGGCTAAATCAACATCTCTAAGTTCCTAAAAGCCAAATAAACATGACCTATTAATAAATAATTCAGAAATTAAAACAAGCCAGTTAAAACTGAATATATTTCCCTCTGCCTTTATGTGTTATCTGAGGGCAGAAAGATGTACTGAATTAACTCTTGAACTTAAATACCATCCTTAGAAAGCTTAACCCACGTTGAGTACCTCCTGTACATTAAAGCATCGTGGACATTCCATGATGGGTACATGAGGAATACAAAGATGTTACAGTGTCTGATATTTGGGAGCTCAAGACTTGTGTCAAATAAACACTAAACCTTGACATGTAGGTACAAATAATATTGCTGCTCCTTGAATTAAGTCTATTAATTTTTTAAACATTTAATATAATTTTAAATTGAAAAATTCTGTTTTAATACCTTTAGGTAAAAAGTTTAAAACCTTGCTTCTGTTTTGACAGATGACAGGGTTTGGTCCAAAAATTTTATTCTTAAAAAAAAAAAAAAAAAAAAAAAAAAGAATTCCCTTTACTTGTTAATATTTTAGAACTCTTTTTGAGAGAATACCTCTGTGGGAGCATAATTCAATTCATGTGATCATTTCACACACCCACAAAAGACAAGCTCACTGTACACTGTCATGTCTCTGCATTTCTCTACATAATACTTAAATTCCTTACTGTACTTACTTTTTACGCTTTCTTACTTTTCTGCTGCACAATGGATAGATGCGTTTGGAAGTAGTGCTTCTGAACCCCAACCTGCATCTCAGGCTGCTTCTAGTTCATCAGCATCGGCAGACCTACTAGCTGGTAATTCAATTAAAATGGTATTTTGTAGAAATTAAATTTGGATATATTTTTATAAGTAACAATTATAAAAATTACATAAATTACAGGGTGCATGTTTTCTTTTTCTTTCAAGACATGAAATTGAGGGAGGGGGCAAAGGATTGAAAAACTGAATATTGGGTACTATGCTTATTACTTGGGTGACAGGATCAATCATACTCCGAACTTCAGCATCACGTAATACATCCATGTAACAAATTTGTACTTGCCCCCCCAAATCTGAAACAAAATTGAAATTATTTTTTAAAAATAATTTTTAAAGACATGAAATTGAAAATTAAGTCATTGTACAATAGAAGTTTGATTATTTCTCAGGGTTTTATGAAATTAGTCTTAAAATTGCAGCTGTATACAAGCCACTTTTGTGGCTTCTTGGATGCTCCAAATCTGCCTTAGTTTCAGTCAACATGTTTCCTTTAGATTATTTAAAAGGTAATATGCTTATGTAACAATTTTTGTCTTGGAATGTCTATGCCCATATTTTTTTAAAGGAATTTGTGGGGAAATGTACCATGATGTTTGAAAATAGGTTTCATAATATATGAATCACTCCACGAGAAACTGTTATAGACTCCTACCATTGGGTCAAAACTGCTATTACATAGACCACCTTTTTTTTTTTTTTTTTTTTTTTTTAACAAGCTGATCATTTTTCTATGTGAAAGCACATGGGGTGATCTCAGTTCAACAGGGTCATAGTGTGAAATAGATTGGTACAGTTTGCCTAGGATTACTGCTTGTGGCCCAGGTAGTATATATATGATAAAAGGAAACAGTTCAAGGACTCAAAAATGGTAAAAGCCAAGTATTGGTCTTCCTTGGGAGCAAGACAGAGTTGTGCTTAGTGATAGCCTTGACCTAGAAATTATTATTTTCATAAGCAAAGCATTATGAAAGACCAGTTGCAAGACCACAGTAGTAAGTTTAAGTTCAGATTATTAGTCAAACTCACAAGACATTGTTGGCTTATCTTACTCTGATTTTACTTAGAAGAGTACGTAACAGGAAGCACAACAGTAGTATCACAGAGCACTCATTTACTCAGATGCAGATTCTGAGGTCCCTCCACAGTCACCACAAGGGATGAATTTTGGTCCTAAGGTTGACAAGGGACTGACAAGAGCATAGGTCACATCACCACTGGGAAGCTGCCATGCATGTCTGAAGTCTTACATCTTAAATACTGTGCTAGTGCTAGCCATGTAGACCTTGATAGAACATATGAATAGTTCCCTTTTTTAGTATGGATATAGCCCATAAAATTACAAGTTATACAATAAACAGTCCTGGCACCAGGTACAGCAAGCTAAGGAACATTTATTCTTGGATTAGTAGTGAGTAATGGCAGATCCTAAAGGATCCTCATCAGCCTTCAGAGTTGTAAGAAGTTTAAGTTGAGGTAAAATCTTTCCGCAGGAAGCTGAAGCAGGTAGTCATAGCCCAGCTGTTAGCCTTTCCTTCCATGGGTAATTCAGACTGGCTATTTAACAGTCTTTCCCAGGGGCAATAGTTCTCTAGTGTCTTTCCCATCCTTTCCAGACTACCTTGATCAAACATGACAGTTTTGTGTGCTGAAACCACTCATACCAGTGACTACCACTAGGTATTTTCCTCAACATTGAAGAACCAGGGACCCACCATGATATTGCTGAGAACTTTGGAAGTTGCAGAGATAATAAGAGGCAGTATACTTAACACAAACCACAGCTGGTTACTTGGTGAAATAAACCACTCGTTTGCCTGGCTTTTCTCCAGGCCTAGATATTCTTATATAAGCTTCAAATTGGCTACAGAAACTTTCAAACTCTTACTAAACCACTAAACTTCATACACATTTTGGGGGTTCAGCAATAAGATTTTAATATGCCACAGAAATAGCATAGTTTTCATAGCTATTTGGGGGATCATGACCTTGTTAACTTTAAAATGAGATTAGCGATTACAAACATTTCGCTTTGAAGTTATAGTCAAGGTTAAAACGGCCCATAAAATCAAATGCTCTGGCCTTTCACAGAAACCTGTGAATTCTTTCTTTCTCTCCTGGGTAACCCATCCCCTGCCACAGATCTCAAATGGGGATTTGAAGCCTACCAGACAGGAGCCTGGCAGAGCGGTCAGCCACTGTTGACCATCTCCAGTGCTGCACAGCCACACTGTCTACTCCAGGGTCCTCCTGCATTGTGGCCCTCTATGCCCTCCAAGGCTAGAACCTGAGATATTGTGTTTCCAAAAGAGCCCAGGACACTGGAAACTGGAGCTGAAAGGCCAAAGCCTGTGGGAAAAAGGAGTGTTCCCATTCAATTCCAAGTCAGAGGTCAGTAACAGAGCCAAGAGGTTTGACCCTGGGGTCCATAATAAGATCTAAAAACACATCTAGAACAAGCCTGAAGGGGTTTGTCACCTGCTGCCAGGTGTAACTGCACATACCTGTGCCACAACTGCACAGCTTGCATGGACAGGTCCCGCAGGGGAAGTGTACAACAAAAGTATGTTAGTTCACTTTACAAAAAAATAAAATGATTCAGTTGTGTTGTCCATTTTGAAGTCTTATTAAAATGGGGTAAAAAAGAGGAGAAAATGAGCAATGAAAGTACCCAATATCATCTACATAGGTCTCATTTACTGTATACTTTCCATTTCTTCTACTGCATCTTCTTGTGACTCTTTCAGTGATAGGAAAAGTTATATATTGTGTACACTTTCTTTCTTCTTTTCTATTTAAATAAATTAATATTCAATGTAAATCAGTATAGGTGAGTTTTAATGTCTCATTTGCTTTCAAAACAATTCTTGTAATTTAATGTGTACATATGTCAGTGCCTGATTTATTTGGCACAATGTAAACTATTATTTCACCTTATATCCTGATATAAGGGCTTTGGCACAGTGTCTCACAATCATAATCCCATCACTTTGGGAGGCCGAGATGGGCAGATCACTTGAAGTCAGGAGTTCGAGCTAGCCTGGCCAACATGGTGAAACCCTAGTCTCTACAAGAAAAAAAAAAAAAAAAAAAAAAAAAACTAGTGTAAGAAATTTTAACTTACTTTTAATTTCTGTAGGGCTTAATTTGGGGGGCTAATTTTTCATACTTCCCTGTTTTCTTATAGAAAAAGATTTCTCACACTTGTTCAAGTATCAAAGCATAAGGAAGACAATTTCTCACTAAAGAACATCATGGAATATTAATATAATTCTATCCTGTGAACTAGGAGCAGCTTTCCTAGCCAAAAAAAAAAGAAAAGAAAAATGAAAAACTTTCTGCTAATAAACACAATATAAAACCACCGTCACATTTATATATGTAACGTAGCTGACAATTGGTTGTTCCTGAGTTTTCACAATTCTCATACATTTTTTGTTTAATGCATATTAAGTAGGACAAATATTTGGGGGCACTGTGTATAGTAATTTGCAGTGAAGCTTAGCATTTGTATTATAGTTGTGTCTGTGTTTATTTGGGGGAAGAATCAGCTAAGTCCAGAGTCTATTGAAACTAAGAGGATTTTTTTTAAAATAAATAAATAAGTGAGCCTAGTCATGGTTAACAAGCCCACAAATATGATCAGAATCAGAGAGAAAGAAGAGAGAAACAGATTCTCTAAAATCCTGTGATTGTCTGTTAGTAATAAAACTGTTTTGAGAAAGAATGAAAAAATAATAATATGCAGACACTGTCATGGGAGGTTTAGACTGTTCAAAGGGAACCTTGGTCACTGGACTAAGGACTCTTACCCCATGGCTAAGATTACATTTTTTTGAGGGAATGTATTTACATGTGAATCATAAAGATAAGGCAGTAAATATATGATATAATTAAATGTTAAAATGATTTTAGAGATTTTAAACTAAAAATTAAGAACCATTTTAAAATTGAGGAGAAGGCTTTATTAAAAATTGGTATGTATTTTGAAACTTGAAAACAAAGACTAAGTGGATAGTCTCTTGAAAATGAACCTATCTGTCATAAAAACTATTATTCTTCTTTATTCAAATTCAGTTCGAGAACTGTCAGATAATAGCAATTCCAGAATTAAACAGCACTTGAAATATTGCCTTAGTCGTCTTCTACCCCTTGAGTAAAAATTTTAAGGTGTTTGGTGCATGCAATATAGTGAAATGATAAAAAATTCTGGAGGAGACAACTTCCAATGAGGCCAGACTAGAAAAATCATTCTCAAAATGATGAAGAAAGGGAGTAATGGGGAGAGGAGGAAGCAGAGAGGAGAATCCATAGCAACAATGAGTAATTCTCTCTAAGCCATTGAGATTACTGGTAGGATACAGATATTATCCATATCTCAGGTAGCATCTGAATAAAAACTTGAAAGTTAAGTTTTTAAATAATAAAAGTAAGTATTTCATACAGTGAAGCTTAAAGCTGTCAAACTCTGCTCAAAATATACCAATTGAAAATATATATGTTTGAAAGCTAGAGGCAGATTACTGGATGACAAAGGTAAAAATGGACTGTTAAGGAAGTTAGGTGTGTTGAGGAATATGCCTAATATCTGAGGTTGGCATCAAGCAGGACAACCATGTTTTTCCATAATAGACACAATTTTAGGGTGACTGCACCATAAATCTGTACTAGTATAAGAGTATTTCACATCCTATCTTTAGTTGCAAAGACAGGGGACTATATGGTCCAGCCTATGAGGCTCTTTGTAGTTTTGCATTTGTTCTCTTAACCACATTAATTGCTTAAAATGAGTCACAGAAGTCCTTGAACTGAATTTAAAATACAAACATGCCCAGTGTGGAATTAAAAAGTAAAAATTTCCTCTAAAGGGTAAAGGTCTACAGAGGATCAATTCTATCATCCTGTGTGGGAGTGTCTGTAGCAATAGTATTAAAATTGTACTCTTGCGGCCAGGCACAGTGGCTCACACCTATAATCCTAGCACTTTGGGAGGCCGAGGCAGGTGGATCACGAGGTCAGGAGATTGAGACTGTGCTGGCCAACATGGTGAAACTCCGTCACTACTAAAAATACAAAAACTACCTGGGTGTGGTGGCATGCACCTGTAATCCCAGCTACTTGGGAGGCTGAGGCAGGAGAATGCCTTGAACCCAGGAGGTGGAGATTGCGGTGAGTCGAGATGGTGCTATTGCACTCCAGCCTGGTGACAGACCGAGACAGACATCTCAAAAAAAAAAAAAATTGTACTCTTACAACTGAAACGATATGATGTGTTATATAGACCATGTAGACTATGCCAGTCAGATTTGTTATATCTGAATCAATAGAACTTCATTAAGTGTCTAGGCTACTCCCTTTTAGAACAATACATTCATAAGACTAATCATTTGTGATTAAAAAGCAGTGTGTCAACAGATGCTTGAGTACCTGAAAACAGTTGGCTCTTCAGTTATAATGTAGGACAGTTCAAATATGACTACAGGACACACAAAAGCCTTACCCTGTTTCCAATTCCATTCCATAGAGCACCTTTTTGTTTTTATTTTTATTTTTTTAAGCAACAAGGTCACCCTCTGTTGCATAAATTGGAGGGCACTGGTGTGAACATAGCTCACTGCAGCCTTTAGAACTGATGAGCTGAAGCAATCCTCCCACTTCAGCCTCCTGAGCAGCTGGGACTACAGGCATGTGCCATCATGCCCCCTGGCTTTTATATATATAGATATATATATATATATGTATAAAATGAGGTCTGCTATATTGACCAGGCTGGTCTCAAACTCCTGGCCTTAAATGATCCTCTGCCACAACCTCTCCCCAAGTGCTGGGATTACTGGCATTAGCCACTGTACCCGTGTAAACATCTTTCTTAATATAAATTAGAACCACATAGAAAGATTAGTTGTTTAGATTTTCCTATTAACTCTATTCCAGGGCCTTAAAACTTTTCAGTTAGTTACCAGGAGGAATTCCTCAAACTCTTCATTAATGTCTGTAATGTTCCTGTTTAGTTCTTCATTATAGCAATTTTTTGACATAATCAATTGGTCATTTTATATCACCTAATAGCTGTTTAATTATTCTAGGCTTGTGAGGACACTTACTTCATAAGAACCAAGTATAATGGGAAAAAGTCATCCTGCCAGATCTCGAAAATTTTATAAATGTATAGGAAGGTTACCACTACAGCATTTTTTCTGGATGTGGGAAAGAGGCTGTGTGGTACAGTGGCAAAGAGTCCAGACTCTGGAGAATTCCTGTGTGGAATCCTGGATCCACCGTTTGCCTTCATACAAATTATTTAACATCTCTGACCTCAGCTTTCTCATCTTTGAACTTCATGGGGTTGTTATAAAGAGTAGATAAGCTAATGTGTGTTTTAGATTGAACCGTTTAAAACTGCTGGTTTTCTAGGATCAAAACAGTCAAATATCAGTCATTCGTGTCGTTCATATGGTTCACCCTAAAAAAGGAAACCTAGAACAGTGCCTGGCACTTGGTGAACCCCAGGCCAATGTTGGCTTTACCTTTAATTTTCTTAGAGAAGGCACTATGTTTTTTTCAGTGAACAGCTTTATTGGTTCACCTATAGATGTGATCTTAGCATAAAGTGGAAATAGCACTAAGCAGAGTGTCCTAGGTAAATGCACTCTTTTTCCTCTTTTTGCTGAATCTTACCAGTGTGTTAATTTCTCTTTGAGTCATTTCTTCTAGCCATGAGATGACAGGACTGAATCAGATGATCCTGAGGCCCTTTCCAACACTAATCTGCTGTGATTCTAAAATAAATTGTCCTTTCCGTGGCCAAGTTTTAAGAAGTCAAGAGTCAGATTGTCTCTACATTCACCTATAGAAAGAGAATCACAATATAATTTAATTAACTAGACACACTCCAACTTGAGGTGCAGGATAATGTTTCTTAAAAATCAACATTAATACAGCTACCAATCTTCCTAAAATCAAAATGGTCACATTCACAAAAATAATTACTTTTAACCTACCTTTGCTGGGCTAAGCTCTTACTGATTTAGAGAATGTCTTCTCCAGTAAAGAAAGTTACATGATACTTATGCCATTCAAATACTAAAATCACTTAAAGTAGCCATCATGAACTGTAAAGATCATCTAATAAGTAACTTTTTTTCCAAATTAAAATTTTTTCATACACATATGAGGAAAGCCTAAACCCACATCACTGTCAATTTCTAGGAATAATATAACTTGAACAGCATTGCCACCTTCTTTAGAAAATAGTAGAGAATTTTAGTGGAAATCATTTTCAAAATTATATATTGATTCTATGAAATGTAAACTTAAGAATGTTTTCTGAAACATTGTTTTTGCAAGCAGTTTGTGAAGAAGAGACAATGACTGGATTTGAAAGGAATATATACTTAAGCTGTAAAAAGGAATGACTTCTGGTAGTAATAAATTCTTTTATAATAGAACATCATCCTGTGTCTTGTTAAGAAATCACTTCCTTCACAGGTTGTATATTTTTGTTCAGCAGCAATACAGAGTGATCTCTGCTTCTGTTTCTGTTTGTTGATTGAGAGAAATGTTTTGCTTCTAACCATCAAAGGATAAATAGTTAATCTGAGGTTGCAATACTTTACAGTAGTCTTTGATTTGTCCTCACCTTTTATATTCAAAAGTGTCCTTCATTTAATAAGCATTAATTCAGTGTTTTAGGCACTATGCAGAATATTAGTGGAAAAAACATGAAAAGAAGACACAGTTCCTGGCCTCATAAAGCCATCTTGGGGTTGGAGTCAGGGCAGTGGGGATAAATACATGTAATGAGAGTAGCATGGGGCCATGTACCAAGTGCTGAGAATACTCGGCATGTATATGGGGATGTGGGTGGGGTGCAGCTGGTAGTGGGTAGCAGTGTGAGGGCAAGGAATTCCTCCCAGAGCAGGCATCTGACACTGCTAGTGGCGGATCACAGCTGCAGCCTGCCTTGCTGCAGGGGCCAGTGGGTAGAGACAGAAGGACCTGATCACTATCCAAAGGAATTCAAATTATATGAATTGAAAAATTGTGGGAAGCTGATAGAAGATTTTGGAGAAGTAACTTTGTCAACATTTTCCACTTGGAAAGATCACTCTGGCTGCACTGTGGAGACTAGATTGGAGGAGATCTAGACTAGAGACAGGATTGCATCCCACTCTATGACTGTTCATGAATCCAGAGAGCAGTGTTGTAGGGATCTGCACTGGTGGTAACAGCAGGGGGGCTAGAACATGTATGATAGATGTTAAAGATTTGATGTGTATTTTTATGATTTGTATTTGCATTTTATTATAATTTGCAGTAAACATTTTCTGAAACCAGATATTATGATTTGAAGAAACATAAAATTTCAGTATCTGAATTTTAGCCCTAGTGATACCTTCTTTGTTTTATATACTCCATTGTAATAATAGATTTACTTGCTATAGTTTCCTCTTAATAAGGGTATACTTGTGTGCTATCTTATTTCTAATTAAATTAAATCTCTCATTAATGCATATCAGATATCAAAATATTATGCTTGAACAACTTTTTAGAGCTACTCTGTTTCACTCACTGCTAATCAACATGCAATCAATTCCTTTTCACTTTTCTGTAACTTTTTAAATTCTGTTTTTATGGCCTTTACCCACCTTTATGTTATTTCTGCTTATGTTTTTTTGGAACATTTTTTTCAGGATTTGGGGGTTCTTTCATGGCCCCTTCCCCATCTCCAGTGACTCCAGCTCAGAATAACCTGCTACAGCCCAATTTTGAGGCAGCTTTTGGGACAACGCCTTCAACTTCCAGCAGCAGCTCCTTTGATCCATCAGGTGAGGCAGTGACTTTCAAACATTATTTTCATGTGTCCTGGTAATAATAATAATAATAAAAAAAAACTACCTAAGGTTAGTATGCTATCAGGAAATTTACAACAAGCAAATATTGAGTGATAATTTGGTTTATAAAACATTAATAAATCTCTCATTCAGTAACTTAAATTAAAATTTACAGTACATATTGGTATCCATAAGAATAACCTGCAATCCTTTCTCTGTTTCTGTTTATTTTTAGCAGAAATCTAACTTAATCTGCACACTATCTATTTGCCTGAGCTTACATGCACATGGTTTAGAGCTGGTTAAAGAAAAACAAATACTTTGTACTAAATCTTTGTACAGTGTTTGAATATGTGAACACTCCCACTGCTGTTGCTTACATCCTCTGAAGCCTGCATGGCCCTCAGTTTTATGAAGTTGAGACACAAATAGTATTCTTTGCCTGCCTTTAACCTTTCATCACTGCTGTCATTTTGTTTGTATTCTCTTCCATTCTACTCTTCCCATGCTGGGTCCTTACTACAAATTTTCAATTGGTGAGTTTTCGGCAATTAAATGTGTTTCAGAAACACCCCAAATAAATCCTCTGCCTGACAATTTGGTTGCTTCTATTGCCAGTGCCTAGTTGAATGCTGTCCTTTTTCACTTTAAAATTATTGTATAGTAGTTGTTGTGGTAGATATGCATAGTTTTTTGATAAAATTTTATAACTACAAAGTTTTTGACATAGATAACATATTAGCAATGTCTTATGCAAATGCTATGTGTCTGCATTTTGAATGGACTTTCTGTATTCTAGGAACTGAACAATTAGTAACTTATTTGGTGATCAGGAGCCATCAATGATGCATTTGATCCCTGATATTTAAAATAGTATTTAATTTACTTATGCCCTTAGAGTTACAACCAGAAATGATTGCTCTAATTAGAGAGAAAAAAATCAAAATTATTACTTCTAAAATGTGATCAACTTTTTCAGATGCCTATTACTAGATGCTGACTGTTATATCAGATGTTTTGTTTCCTAATTTCGTAGGAAACTAAGAGATGCATTATTTTCTCATTTAAGAATTATTTTTAAAGTAAACATTTTAGGTTTTCAGAGTAAATTATTTAGACTTCGCCATAAAGCACATTAGAAGTCTTTTTGCTGTTTTCTTGAATAAGAGCAACAATGGCAATATTGAGTGCCCATATAAAGCAAGCATTATAATAAACACATGACATATATCACCTAATTTAATATTTATAACAAAGCCATGTATTGGTCATACTCTCCCCATTTACAGATGAGAAAACTAAAAAGCTCAGAGAGTAATTTTCTTAAAGTCATATAGCCAGTGAGGCATGCAGCTGAATTGAAGCCCAGTTCTGGCTGCAAAGTCTGTGTTCATTCCTATACATTATACAGATTTTTTTCCATCCTTGTTCATGTTCATTAGTATTTTCATACTTTATGAGTAGACATATGTCGACATGTTCTTCTTGGTGTTACAGTCATGGAAAGTGTGAATTACATGCCTTCTTTTATAAGATTGTGTATTCACTTGTTTCCATAGTTTATCGAAAGACAGTTTTGCTTTAATTTTGCATATGAGCTTTTTTTGTTTTTAATTATTCTGAACCTAGTCCATTTGATTTCCAGTGTTTGATGGTCTAGGTGATCTTTTGATGCCAACCATGGCACCAGCTGGGCAGCCTGCACCTGTCTCAATGGTACCACCCAGTCCTGCGATGGCAGCCAGCAAAGCACTTGGAAGTGATCTTGATTCTTCTCTTGCCAGCTTAGTAGGCAGTGAGTAATCTAGTTTTTTTTTTTTTTTTAACTGAAGCATATGTGAATTGTTTTTTGTCTCTCTCTCTCTCTCTCTCATCTCATATGTTTTGTTTCTGGAGTCTCTTACGGGTGAGTATAGCAGGGAGGGAATAGAAATACTTAGTGCTTTACCCAGTGCAGGTCCTTGGAAGGCAAACAGTTCCTATACCATTGGCTCATGAGCAATACCCATGTCATTGTAATCTAAAGTATTAAAGGTATAATTAGGGAGCATATACAAGTATGAAACCAAGTGTATTATGTGTAATAAGCACTTAACTTTCCATTTCATTTGGAAATAAGAACATAGAGAACTTACATGAAGCACAGTATCTTTATAAATTGAGTATCCAACTGAGTTTCAGTCATTTGTTCAACAAATATTTATTGAGTACCAAGCATTATTCCAGGCTCTAGAGATAAACCAGTAAGCAAAACAGATAAAAATGTCTGTACTTATGGCACTTGGGAAGGGCAGACACAAACTTTAAAATAAATAAATTGTATAGCATGTTAGATCATAAGTTCCATGGAGAAAAACGGAACAGACAAAGGAGAGCTGGGAGTGCTGCAGGGTAGGAGTTAAAGCAAGCCTCAATAAGAAGGTAAAATTTGAGCAAAGATTTTGAAGGTAAAGGGGTAAACTAAAGATGATCTAAAGAAGGACATCTGCAGGAAAATGAAATAGTCAGTGCAAAGGCTTTGAGGCAGAAGATTGCCTGGCAGATTCAAGGGACATCCAGGAGTTGAGTGACTGGAGCTGAGTCGGTGAAGGAGAGAGTCCTAGGGAGGAGGGCAGCTATTATAAAGATCGACCTTTGCTCCTAATTCTGAATTTTGTATTCATGTGAATGGGTTTACCGCTGTAGATATGTAATATTCAAGGCAGTATCAAAAGTTTAGCAGATCACTGATAGAGACTTCTTTACCTGTGAATTTCCCTGTGGACATACATTTTGTTTTCCTTCCCTGTGGTTTTAGCAACCATGAAAATACTTTTATAACACCCAGGGAGAGGTTATTTGACTATTTCCTCCTACACTAAAATTTCATCTCACTAAGTGATTGTTTTTTCTGCATACTATACTGTATCCCCTTTCAGAAATAAAGGACTCATACCTCCAGCTGCTGAGAGTGCCACCAACACACAGCCCTCAGCTGTCAACCACCTTTGAGAATGATCCCAGCTGAAAGAAGCTAACCTGCTAGAGTGATGGCCAAACAATCTTGAAAAAGAAAAAATTTGAATCAATTGTGTTTCCAATTTCAAAACTTCTACAAAGCTACAATAATCAGGACAAATGGTACTGGTATAAGGATAGACTTAGAGACCAAAGGTATAGAATAAAGATCCCAGAAATAAACCCACATATATAGTCAAATGATTTTTGACAAGGATACCAAGACCATTCAGTGAGGGAAAAGACATTCTTTTCAGGAGAAAAATATTGGGAAAAGACTAAATAACTTCATGAAAAAGAATGAAATTTTACCCTTATACCAAAAAAATTAATTCACAATAGGTCATACAACCAAATGTAAGAGCTAAATCTATACAACATTTAGAAGAAAACATAGGAGTAAATCCTTATGACCTTAGATTAGGTTATGTTTGGTTCTTAGATATGACACCAAAAGTACAAGAAACAAAAGAAAAAATAGATAAATAGGAATATATCAAAATACTTTTGTGCTGTAGACAATACCAGTAAGAAAGTGAAAGGACAAACCGTAGAATGGGAGAAAACATTTGCAAATTATTTATCAGAAAAGAGACTTGTACTCAGAATAAAGAACTTTTACAATTCAATAATGAAAAAACAAACAATGCAGTTTTTTAAATGGCAAACATATTTTTTGAATAGACCTTTTGACCCAAGCACCTGTATTCTCCAAAGAATATGTACAAATGACCAATATGCACATTATTCATCAGTGAAATGCAAATCAAAACCAAATAAGATATCACTTTATACCCATTAGGATGGAGATAATTAAAAAGACATATAACCAGTATTGATGAGGAAATGGAAAACTTGAAACCCACAGACATTGCTGGTAAAAATGTGACATGGTTTAGCTGCTATAGAAAGAAGTCTGATAGTTACTCAAAATGTTAAACATAGATTATCGTATGACTCAGCATTTCCACTCCTAGGTGTATGGAGTGGAAATGAAAATGTGCATGCACACAAAAATTTGTACATGAATGATTATAGTATCGTTATTCATAATAGCCAAAAAGTAGACAACCCTAATGTTCATCACTTGATGAATGGACAAGCAAAACGTGATATATCTACATGATGAAATATTATTTGGCAATAAAAAGAAATGAAGTATTAATACATGCTACAACTGGATTTACTGTGAAAACAAGCCAAGTGAAAGAAGTCCGACACAAAAGACTATGTATTTTCATATACGATTCCATTTATATGAAATGTCCAGAATAGACAAATGCATAGAGACAGGAAGTAGACTGGGCCTTCAAGGGGCTGAGGGAAGTGGAGAGGAAGAGGAGTGACTGCTAATCGGTACAGGGTTTCTTTTTGTTGTGACAAAAAAAGTTCTATATTAACACTGTGAATAAACTAAAACCATTGAATTATGCACTTTAAAGGGGTGAATTTTATGGTATGTGAATTATATCTCAATAAAAATGTTTTTATAAAACATTTTTCAGTGTTAGCTGAGGCTTCTATTAAGACTGCATTGCAGTCTTGCCCAATCACAGTTTCCTCTCTTCCCTTTCAAAATAAATTTCCTGCATGCTAATCTCCATCCCAGAGCCTTCCTCCCAGGAGACCTAGCTTGCAACAGAGGCCCAGGCCCTGAGGTGCTCATTCCTGTCTGCCACAAAATTTGACAAGGGATTCATATATACATGTGTAAGATACACTTCTGCTTTCTTTTGCTTTTTCACATGAACAGGCATAAATACTTGGTTTAGCTTTTTAATCATTTAATACATAGAGATTTAGTTTTATAGTCTAATTGAAAAATAAATTTTAAAATGAATTTTGTCTTTTAAAAAAGAAAAAAATAACTAAAATTATGGGTAATCATTTTTATATTTGGTGTTCAGTTAAAATATACCTTATTCTCTTTTGTAATGCCAAGATTTGGTAAGAAATAAATATTAACTTCATCCTCTAATACATTGATTATTCATCTGATTAGGGCTATTGTCCTGGCTGTTCCCTCTGCCTAGAAAACTCTCACCCAGATCTCTGCTCAGCTTTGCCCAAGTCTCACCTCTATGAATCCTTCCCCAAGTTCCCTGTGTAATATTCTCTAGCCCCATGCTTATCTTACCCCTTCAACCCCACTTACTCTGCCCTTCCTTTTCATTTTTTCCGTAAGCTTTCCATATCGCCTTCTAGCAGCCTATATCATTTACTTTTTTATTGTTTTGTCATCTGTCTGACACCATCAGAACACAAGTTTCTCCAGGATAGGACTCTCCGACTGTTTTCTTTACTAACATGTTCCAAGTACCTAAAACGGTGCCTGGCATATGTAGATGCTCAATAAATATTTTCTGAAGTAATAAATGAATTGACATTAGAGCAGACTGATTAAGCCGACTATGTCAAGGAATTCACAGAGCCACTAGAAGGACACGTGGGACTCAGCACATCGTTGTACTCACAGCTGAGATTTATTACGGAAGCAGAGGAAGGATACACGGCTGATGATAAGGGGAAAAGACAAACAGAGTCTAGAAGAATCCACATGCAGACTTCCTTATGCTCTGTCTCTCCCTTGAGGAGAAGAACATACTCGTCACCCAGGAACAAAAATGCAGCAGCATGTGTGAGGTGTTAATGCCTAAAGAAGACCTTTAGAGACTCCACACCCAGAGTCTTTATTGGGCAGTGATCATGTAGGCACCTTCTGCCTGGCATGTACCAAAATTTCAGACTTGCAGAACAAAAGTGGATATTCAGCATAAGCAATATCATTTGTACAAATAGTGTAGGCACAGCGATCCACCTTTATCATTTAGGGAAACTTTTATCCCAGTATAGAGAACAATTTACTAACCAAGTCCCCAGATAGCAGCCTTTCTAAAATAGCAACATCAAACCTGGTATATTTGCTCTTTTCTGGACACCAGTTGACATTAAAATGGATCCTTAAGTCTAACATGAAATAAAAGAAAATCTTTAATTTATGAAAATATTTCCTAATATAGTTTGTTTTCTATATAACTGAATGCAGTCATTCCTAGGCAAAATAAGGACGTTTTTATAGACTTCTGATTCTTTGATCTTTTAAATGTCCTATCATATAAGCTGAATATAGGGATTTACATTCTTTTTTCTTTTATCCATTTATAGATCTTGGAATTTCTGGTACCACATCAAAAAAGTAAGTGTTTGGAAATTATGTGATTTCCTTTTGACAGTGTATTTGTATTCATTTGAGACTATCAACCATTTTACTCATTGGAGTAATTATTCATTCTCATGCTAGATAATTTCACAATTGATTTTTTTATTTCATCACAGATTTTTGTTGTTATTTTACTGGAAGCTCCAAACTGTTGCTTTGCAATGAAAAGGAATAATCTATTTCAATCTCTGAGATTGTCACTAAGTTATATCTAGAAATATTTGGGAATTGTGGCTTGAATATTTTAATAGCATTAAATTCTAGATTCATTACCATAGTTCTAGCTAACATGAATTTTAAAAAGTCTTTCATGAAGTATTAATTGTAAGGAAGGATAGTAAAAATGGTAAGCAATATATTTTTTTATGTATATTTTGTCATTGAAATTGAGACATATTTTTCAGTGGATGGTGTCTTACGATCACTGTAAGGCAGGTTGCAGTCATGATACAGTTGTATGAAACATTCTAAGATCCAGAAAGTGCCATCATCAATGCATCTTAAATTCAACAAAATAGAAGTGTACAGTATATATGATATATTTATTTGCATTTTTAATAACAAATGAATTCAGTTGGATTTTCTGACATACTTTTCTTTATAGAGGATAGGAAATTCCTGTACTTACTGAGGTCCAAACTCTAAATGATATTTTTTCAAATGCTTTTAAGCTTTCTTAGATACAGCATGGCAAGATTCCTCTGTAAGTTTTCATTGCTGTTCTTATTACTATAACATTTGACTCAAACAAACTGCTTTTAAACCCGAGTAAAATAATCTAAGGAGCCACACGCCATTTTTTCTGACTTGTGTTGTTTTGTTTGTTTGCTTGTTTTGCCTGGTTGATTTTAGGGGAGATCTTCAGTGGAATGCTGGAGAGAAAAAGTTGACTGGTGGAGCCAACTGGCAGCCAAAAGTAGCTCCAGCAACCTGGTCAGCAGGCGTTCCACCAAGTGCACCTTTGGTATGTAGCAGTCAGAGCCCAGGGCAGTGCAGGCAGTTTGCCAGTTTCCAAGTGTGTTGAGTAGACTGCATTTTGCTAACTTTGCTGCCAACGGTGTACTTATTCCTCTGAATTGAAGAAATTTAAGCAAATAGCACTCCAGCCCAGGGGGCTGCCCTCCATTCTTAGGTATGAAAACATTTGATAGCCTCTATTTTGCTGTGGGAAGGGGGAGAGAGAGTAAATAAGCAAGATGCAAAAACTAAGCAAGATGCAAAAGTTACCAAAATGCAGATTCCATTGACTTTATATTTGATAATGATTATGACCTTTTAAAATTTTTAAATATTTTAATTAATATTTATACTTCCATATTTGTAAAATTATGAAAATGATTTATCAAAAGCACATCATATCATTGATCATTTTATCTATCTTATCATATTTCTTGCCCAAATTTTCTGATTGTCTTACCAAGTAATAACTTTTTTTCTTACCAGAAAGATTGGGCAATTTTCTATTGTGTAAGTAAAAGTTCGTTTTAAAATCCTATTACTTCTGCTCACTATTTAAAAAATTGGAACTACTCACACTATATTTTCTATAAGGTTTAAATAGATTTCATTTCTGTATTTTAAACTTCTATTAATATATCAATACTGTCATTCACTCTGGGAAAGAACATATCACTGGAAATAAAGACTTAACTATTGCTCCGTGAAATTAGATGACACAAAAACAACATGTTTTTGGAGTAGCAAAATGTATAATTTTTCTATGTACACTCTGTGTTTAGCAAAACTAAGCTAATCACTGTTTCCCAAACTTACTGGCAGTTTTCCACCTTTGCTTACCACCTCCACCTATCTAAATCAAACCCATCTCTAAGGCTTTCTTGATGTCATCCTTTCCTTGTTACCTGAATTAATTCTTAACCATCATTCACTTCTGCCAGCCAAACAAACATGCAAGAAGTAAATTAATATGAATTCTAATTAAAATGTTTTAGAAACACACCATTAAAAATATTGTGTTCCAGAAATTGATTTAAATATCTGAGTTTTGGGATGTAGAACACATTTTCTTTTCTTTCCTTTTTTTTTTTTTTTTTTTTTTTTGAGACAGAGTGCAATGGTGCATTCTTGGCTCACTGCAACCTCCACCTCCCGGGTTCAAGTGATTCTCCTGCCTCAGCCTCCCAAGTAGCTGAGATTGGAGGTGCCTTCCACCATGCCTGGCTAATTTTTGTAGTTTTTAGTAGAGACGGGGTTTCACCATGTTGGCCAGGCTGGTCTAGAACTCCTGACCTCAGGTGATACGCCTGCCCTAGCCTCCCAAAGTGGTGGGATTACAGGCATGAGCCACCACACTCGACCTGGAACACATTTTCTTTTAAATAGCTGTATTGATATTTTCATATATAAAAAGTTTTTAAAATAGTTTAATAAGTTCAAATCAATCTGAAAATGGCCTTTTGAATGAAGAATTTGCCACTAAGCAGTACTAGTAGCATTAATTAAATTACACAGTTTCTAAGGAAAATACCTTTTGTGCTTAGACTTGGGTTCTCTAAACTCATTTTCCTCTGGTCTTTCCACCTCGTCTTCTGGTGTTTGTGAGAGAGCAGGAAATTTAGGCACTTAATGTTCTCTGACTTTGGTGAGTTCACGGTATGAAATAACTTAGTTTTAAGAAATGGTTTCTAACAGATAACAATGATAAAAATACCTATTAAATCTAGATATTTTTCTATTTACATCTTTCTATGCATTATTTTAAAACAGTGCTTAAGAGGACAGTTTTCATATTTAGCTATAAAATAAACGGTTTCAATTTAATTCTTATGAAGGATATTTAGTAGAAAACTACGAATCTCTTTTAAACTAACTTTTGCCTAGGATGATACATAATTTATTTCCAAACCAGGAATAAAGGTTTGAGGGTGAAAGGGACTGTCATTATTGCCCTGGGACCCTAAACATGGCTTGTGCCTGTTGGCCCAGGTGCTGAGGCCATAAGCAAGGAGCACTCCAGCCCAGCGGACTGCCCTCCGTTCTTAGATATGAAACATTTGATAGCCTCTATTTTGCTATGGGAAGGGGGAGACAGAGTAAATAAATCTGAATAAAATTCCCAAAGGAAGAAACAAGCTTTTTTAGAACTGATTTGGTAAGTCTATTAATATGACATAATGACATAAAATCTCACAATGTGTGTATATTATCATTATCGAAGTAAAGGAATTAATTTTCCTATTCTCTTCTGTGCAGGATTAGAAAGGCCTTATTTGCTGTTCTAAGGAATTTATACTTTGGTGATGTTGCCCTTATCACCAGGATAAAACTTTTGTTTTTTAACAAGTTTCAGAACAATCACTGGTAGTAGCACAGTCTAAAATGAGTTAAGGGGATTGGAAGGCACAGTGATGAGAATATTAGTATCTGGCAGACAGACTGTAGGTTAAGAAAAGGAAAAAAAGTTGGCTGGGCATAGTGGCTCATGCCTGTAATCCCAGCACTTTGTGAGGCCAAGGCAGGCAGATCACTTGAGGTTAGGAATTCAAGACCAGCCATGGCCAACACGGTGAAACCCCATCTCTACAAAAGAATTGCAAAACTTAGCAAGGCATGGTGGCATGTACCTGTAGTCTCAGCTACTCAGGAGGCTGAGGTGGGAGAATCACTTGAACCCAGGAGGAGGAGGTTGCTGTAAGCCAAGATTGCACCACTACACTCCAGCCCTGGGCGACAATGAGTCTCTGTCTCAAAAAAACAAAAGAAAAAAAAGTTTAGAGCCTGAGGTTAGGGTAGAAAGGAAGAGGAGAAGGCAAATTTTCAGTTAGAATCCACACAAGTGGGGATTTTTATAGATGAGACAACCAAGACAGTGGTTGCCCAGTGTATTATTCCGTTTTCACACTGCTGATAAAGACATACCCGAGACTGGGCAATTTACAAGAAAAAGAGGTTTAATGGACTTACAGTTCCACATGGCTGGGGAGGCCTCACAATCATGGTGGAAGACAAGGAGGAGCAAGTCATATCTTACATGGATGGCAGCAGGCAAAGGAAGAGCTTGTGCAGGGAAACTCCCCCTTATAAAACCATCAGATCTTGTGAGACTTACTCACTATCACAAGAACAGCACAGAAGAGACCTGCCCCCATGATTCAGTTACCTCCCATTGCATCTCTCCCACAACATGTGGGAATTCAAGATAAAATTTGGGTGGGGACAAAACCAAATCATTTCATTCTGCCCCTGGACCCTCCCAAATCTCATCTTCGCATTTCAAAACCAATCATGCCTTCCCAACAGTCCCCCAAAGTCTTAACTCATTTCAGCATTAACTCAAAAGTCCACAGTCCAGAGTCTCATCTGAGACAAGGCAAGTCTTTTTCACCTATGAGCCTGTAAAATCAAAAGCAAGTTAGTTACTTCCTAGAAACAATGGGTGTACAGGCTTTGGGTAAATACAGCCATTCCAAATGGGAGAAATTGGCCAAAACAGAGGGGCTACAAGCCCCATGCAAGTCTGAAATCCAGTGGGATAGTCAAATTTTAAAGCTCCAAAATGATCTCCTTTGACACCGTGTCTCATATCCAGGTCACACATGATACAAGAGGTGGGCTCCCGGGTCGGGCACAGTGGCTCTTGCCTGTAATCCCAACACTTTGGGAGGCCAAGGCAGGCAGATCACAAGGTCAGGAGATCAAGACCATTCTGGCCAGATGGTGAAACCCCATCTCTACTAAAAATACGAAAATTAACTGGTCATGGTCGCACGTGCCTGTAGTCCCAGCTGCTTGGGAGGCTGAGGCAGGAGAATTGCTTGAACCTAGGAGGCAGGGGTTGCAGTGAGCCAAGATCACGCCACTACATTCCAGCCCTGTGACAGAGTGAGACTCCATCTCCAAAAAAAAAAAAAAAAAGAGGTGGGCTCCAGTGGTCCTTGAGCAGCTCCACCCTGTTAGCTTTGCAGGGTTATAGACCCCCTCCTGACTGCTTTCACAGGCTGGTGTTGAGTGTCTGTGACTTTTCCAGGCCCATGGTGCAAGCTGTCAGTGGATCTACCATTCTGAGGTCTGGAGGACAGTGGCCTTCTTCTCATAGCTCCACTTGGTGGTGCCCCAGTAGGGACTCTGCATTGGGGCCCCCACCCCACATTTCCCTTCTGCACTGCCCTGCACTGCCCTAGCAAACTTCTGCCTGGGCATCCAGGTGTTTCTATACATCTCTGAAATCTGTGTGGAGGTTCCCAAACCTCAATTCTTGGCGTCTGTGGCTCAGCACCACATGTAAGCTGCCAAGGTTTGGGACTTCCACCCTCTGAAGCAACAGACCGAGCTGTACTTTGGCCCCTTTGAGTCACAACTGGAGCAGCTGGAACACTGGGCACCAGGTCCCTAGACTGCACACAGCAGAGGGACCCTGGACTTGACCCATGAAACCACTTTTTCCCCCCATAAACCTCTGGTATGCAATGAGAGGGGCTGCTACAAAGATCTCTGACGTGTCCTGGAGACATTTTCCCCATTGTGTTGGTGATTAACATTCAGCTCCTCATTACTTATGCAAATTTATGCAGCCGGCTTGAATTTCTCCTCAGAAAATGGGATTTTCTTTTCTATCACATTGTCAGGCTGCAAATTTTCCAAACTTTTATGCTCTGTTTCTGTTTTAAAACTGATTGGCTTTAACAGCACCCATGTCACCTCTTGAATGTTTAGCTGCTTAGAAATTTCTTCCACCAGATACCTTAAATCATCTTTCTCAAGTTCAAAGTTCCACAAATCTCTGGGGCAGGGGCAAAATGCCACTAGTCTCCTTGCTAAAATGTAACAAGAGTCACCTTCACTCTAATTCTCAAGAAGTTCCTCATCTCTACCTGAGACCACCGCAGCCCACATTTTCCCATCATCTTCTGAGACCTCCAAACTGTTCCAACCTCGGCCTGTTACCCAGTTCCAAAGTTGATTCCTCATTTTCACGTGTCTTTTCCACAGCACTCCACTCTACTGGTAGCAATTTACTGTATTAGTTTGTTTTTACACTGCTGATCAAGACATACCTGAGAGTGGGCAATTTACAAAAGAAAGAGGTTTCATGAACTTACAGTTCAACATGGCTGGGGAGGCCTCACAATCATGGTGGAAGACAAGGAGGAGCAAGTCACATCTTACATGGATGGCAGCTGGCAAAGAGAGAGCTTGTTTGGGGAAACTCCCCCTTATAAAACCATCAGATCTCATGAGACTTATTCACTACCACAAGAACAGCACAGGAGAGACCAGCCCCCATGATTCAATTACCTCCCACCAGGCCATCCCACAACACATGGGAATTCAAGATGAGACTTGGGTAGGAAGACAGTCAAACCATATCACCCAGGTTTCTATGTGAGGCAGTTTACTAAATAATGAGGCCACTAACCCAGAAGGGAACAAGGGAAAAGCACTTTAAAAGTAATATTAAGTTGAACAACTTCCTTGGCCATTACCCACCCTGAGATCAAGACTTAACTGTGCAAAGTTAAGAATTCATCAAGTACTTAATTAACAACTGTTTGGCATCTTTAGGATAACAAAGCTGCCGATTGATTGGTAGGCACTTTCACAGAGACTGAGATTAATGTCTCATTTTTTAACCCCAAAACTCCTTATCTTTGTTTATGAAGCAGAAAATTTTTAATTATTGGTAATTAAACCCCAGAAAGTTAAATATGGAAAGTTTTAGCATAAAGTATCCACAGCAGCTATGGAAAGAGAAATTAGAACAACAGAAACTATTTGTTACAATAAAGAGTTACATAAAGTTTTATTTCCTTTATTTTACTTACCATTTTACACCACAATATAAAGGTTGTCTTATGCATATTATATCTTTATTAATTCTTAGTTTTATCTATATTCTTTTATAAATTCGCTGCCATTTACTCCATTTATTTTTTACAAAGCTGTTGTTTCCTAACAAAGCTGTGGCTTTGCTTTTACTTAAGAAATTATTCTGAGGGAACTAGTCTAGCTTTCTCTCACATGCCCTTATACCCTGCCTCCCCGGTTGATCTCTTCCATCCTTCTATTCCTTTATAGTCTCTTTCTAGGAATACTCAAGGAAAAGAAGCTAGAGACACCAGAAACAAGTGCTTCAGAAGCAGCAAAGCAGTGTTTCCCAATTTTCCTTGTAATCTACAGGTCTTTGCTATTGAGAAGGAGATGAAGGATGCAGATTTGGGAAGGGGGATCCTTTTGCTGCCTTTTTAAAGTTTTTATTGATTGATAAGAACTAAGATTACTTTTCCCCACTTATTCCAAATTTCCCTTAATTGCTTCTTAGAGGTGTAGCTATAACATTTTTCAGATCACAGAACCCAAGTTAGATCTAAAAACCTTAGCAGGACTTGAATTTGAACTATGTCTGCTGGCAGGGTTCTGTCATCATTGCCATCAGGAGCCCTGTGCTTCCTGGGTTACTTATTCGAATGTGTTTTACAGTGCACAGCAGACCTATTAACTTTTTATCGAAGAAGTGGGAAGATACTTGCAATTCAGAAATATGTGCATTTTGCAAGAAGATCACTGTTAAAAGAAAAGCGTTAGACAAAATTAATTTAACAGAGTTGAGCTGGGTGCAATGACTTACCCATATACTCCCAGCAACTGAGGCGGGAGGATCACTTGAGGCCAGGAATTTGAGACCAGCCTGGGCAGCATAGTGAGGCCCCATCTCTAGAAAAATTAAAAAGTTAGCTGGGTGTGGTGGCACATGCCTGTAGTAAAAGCTACATGAGAGGCTGAGACAGGAGGATTGCTTGAGCCCTAGAGTTTGAGCCTACAGTGAGCTATGATTATGCAAGTTTAACAGAGTTTATTAAGTGAAGAATGATCCATTAATCAGGTACCAGTCGGAAACAGAAGAGGTTCAGAGAGCTCCAGCACAGCAGTGTGGACCATGAACTTCTATTGGCTGATAGAGAAGTACAACAAAATATATTTGGTTGATCAGAATAGAAAGACCCTAAATAGAGGTTAGTTGTTGATCTCTACTTGATAAAGTCTTTAGTTAGAATCTGTTAGTTGGCAATTTCTGATTGGTAAAGTCTCCAGTTTCATTTTATTATTTATGTTGGGCTTCATTTTGCTTACATGAGAACTCAAGGTGCTAGAGCTGTACCAGTCAAGTGGCATCCCAATTAAAATCTTATCACCACTGAATCTAAGAGTTAATCTACCATTTTAGCAAAATGACTAACTCAGACAATTTCTTCAAATTGTTTGACCATTTATTTGATCAGGAATTTCTGCAGGTTTATTTTGCTTTGATAACTAATGAAGCCCTTTTCTCTTTTATAGCCTGAAGTCCTAATGATGCAATTCAGGTCTAGTAAATAGCCTACCACCTACCCTATTGAAATGATGGGTAAAGCATTAATGTGAAATATAATTTTATAGGTATTTTATTTCTTTTGAAAAATTTTTTATTGAAATAAAATTCACGTAACATTTAAATTCACTATTTTAACAACTTAAAGTATACAATTCAATGATTCTTAGTATATTTACAGCATTGCAAAACCATCACTATTATCTAATTTCATAATATTTCCATCACCCCAAAAAGAAATGCAGTCTCTTTCAATTTCCCCTTACCCTTATAGCTTTTTGTGCCTGGCTTCTTTTACTAATTAGCATAACATTTTCTAGGTTTATCCATATTGAAGTATGTATCAGTACTTCATTTTTATGGCTGAATATATTTCATTTTATGGATATATCACATTTTGTTTATCCATTCATCAGTTGATGAACACTTATGTTGTTTCTGTTACACATAATAAATTTTTATTATCATGTATGAGTTTTCATATGAACATATATCCTCAATTCTATTTGGAATAGAACTCTGGGTCATCTGTAAGTCGATGTTTAACTTTTGAGGAACTGCCAAGCTTTTCCATAGCAGCTACGTTATTTTACATTGCCACCAGCAATACATAGGGTTTCAAGTTCTCTTTATCCTCCCAACACTTGTTATTTTTCATTTCATTATTTATTATATCATTCTAATGAGCATGAAGTGGTATTTCATTATGACATTGATATGTATTTCCCTGATGACTAACAATGTTTAACATCTTTTCATGTGTGTATTGATCATTTGTATATCTTCTTTAGAGAAATGTCTATTTATGTTGTAGAGGAGGAAGAATTCTTTTTTCCTACTACGCTCCTAGACTCTCTAGCTGGGGCTGTGAACACTGGACTGACCAAAGACAAATTAAAAGGAATAAACAGAAGTTATTAGCACATGCATCATGCTTACTCATGGGAGCGCTCAGGATGAGTAACTCAGAGGCTTGATTAGAACATGGGCTTAGGTGGCATCTTAGCAAAGGAACAATAAATTTTTAGAGAAGTCACAAGACAAAAGAAAAGGACTTTGACTCTCTAAGGTGGCAAATATATGAGAAAATAATGGCAGTTCAAGGCTAATTAGTCAAGTTTGTTAGGTATTTTGTTCTGATGCCCTCTTCAGGCTGATTCGGGTCTCAAGTTGTCTCTGGTGATAAACGTTTGTCCCTGATAGAGAGGGGAGGAGAAATATCTCTGTAAATTTATTTTCCAAATAGTGAGAAGGAGGAGAGCTTTTCTTGTATCTGCTTCTTTTCAGTTGCCTTCAGCTCAAAGTAATTATTATGCCAAAGTGTCGTATTTTGGGGTGGCATATTCTGCTACCCTACAATATCCTTAGCCCATTTTATAATTGGGTTGTCTTTTTATTATGGAGTTGAAAGAGATCTTTCATATTCGGGATACTAGATGCTTATCAGATAAATGATTTGCCAATATTTTTATCTCATTCTGCGAGTTAGCTCTTCGTTTTCTTGATAGTGTCCTTTGATGCACAAAAGTTCTTAATTTTGATAAACTCCAATTTATCTATTTTTTGCTTTTATTACTTGTGCTTTTGGTGTCATATTGCTAAAAACTATTGCCTTAATCATAGGTCTTGAAATTTTTTACCTATGTTTCTTTCCAGGAGTTTTATAGTTTTACCTCTTACATTAAATCTTTGACCTATTTTGAGCTCTTTTTTTTATATGATAGGGGTCCAAATTTATTGTTTTGCATGTGGAAGTTCAGTTGTCTTAGAATTATTTGTTTAAAGGACTATTCTGACTGGGTACAACAGCTCATACCTGTAATCCCAGTACTTTTGAAAGCTAAGGTGTATGGATTACTTGAGCTCAGGAGTCTGAGACTAGCCTGAGCAACATAATGAGACCCTATCTCTACAAAAAATAAAATAAAATTAGCCGGGTGTGGTGGCATGCATCTGTGGTTCCACCTACTCAGGAGGCTGAAATAAGAGGATTGCTTGATCCAGGCAAGTAGAGAATCACTTGAGCCAGGGAACTAGAGGCCGCAGTGAGCCATGATCATGCCACTGCACTCCAGCCTTGGTGACAGAGCAAGATCCTGTCTAAAAAAAAGAAAAAGAAAAAAAGGAAGAGACTATTCTTTCTTGATTAATTGATTTTGATAATCTTGTCAAAAATTAATTGACCATCTGACATATTGGGCTGAATAATTTAAGAAAGAGAAAAAAAATTATCCATAGATGTGTGGGTTTATTTCCAGACTCTTTATTTGCTTATGTTGATCTATGTGTCTGTCCTTATGCTAGTACCACCTGTTTTGATTAATGTACCTTTGTTTTAAGTTTTGAAACCAGGAAGTGTGATTCCCCCAAATTTGTTCTTTTTCAAAACTGTTTTGGCTATCCTGGTTCTCTTGCATTTTTGTATAAATTTTAGGTTCAGATTATCCATTTCTCCAAAAAAAAGTGGTTGAAATTTTGATAGGGATTTCATTGAATCTGTGTAGCAATTTGCAGATTATTACCATCTTAATATTAAGTCTTCCAACCCATGAACAAAGGGTGTCTTTCCATTTGTTTAGATCTTATTTAATTTCTTTCAACAATGTTCTATAGTTGCAGTGTTCAAGTCTCATATTTCTGTTAAATTTATTTTTTAATATTTTATTGTTGATGCTATTATAAGTAGAACTGTTTTCATAATTACATTTTTCAATTGTTCATTGCTAGTTCCACAGGAACACTGCACTGAGTTTTGTATATTGGTCTTATATCCTGCAACTTTGAAGAACATGTTTATTAGCTTTGATAGTTTTGTTGTATATGGATTCTTTAGGGATTTCTGTATATAAAAAAGATTGTGTCATCAATGAATAAAGATAGTTTCATTCTTTCTTTCCCACCTGGATGCCATTTCTTGCTTTTTCCTGCCAACTGCCCTGACTTAGAACTTTCAGAACCTCCTTGTCTTATTCTTAGGTAGAAAGCTTTCAGTCATTTTTTTTTTCAGTCACTAAGTATGATGTTAGCTGTGGGCTTTTTGCAGATACCCTTTATCAGGTTGAGGAATTTCCGTGCTATTTCTAGTTTGTTGAGTACTTTTTGTCATGAAAAGCTGTTGGACTTTGTCAAATGCTTTTCTACATCTATTGATATGATCATTGTTGTGATTTTCCCTTATTCGTTTTTCAGGTCTCTCTTAGGAAAGTGGCTGCAAACTCTAACCGTGCCCTGACAGGCCTCAAAAGCAGGTTGCTGTTTACAATGTGCCTTTCATGGGATACTTCTTTATTGTGGTGGAAGCCTCATGTCTAAGATGTCTCTCTCACAGGAAGCTTGTTTATACTGGCAAATGCCCTTGTGGCTCTTGTCTAAACTGTGTTATTTCTACCAACATAGCCACTCTCTAAGAGAACTTGACCTGCAAAGAAGTTAGGTGTCAGTCAAGTGAGACACAGAGGAGGCATACAATAAAACACATGAAATTACAGAATCTGTAAGTAATAAAACGTACAGATTCCAGGGAGAAGAGGGCAACATGCCAAAGGGAAGTGGGGAGCCATCCAGGACACATGTGTTCAACCAGTGGGTAGGAGCAAAAGAGAGTGAGAGTGAGGGATCTGTGGGCCAAGGCCTTTATTGGGGTCTAGTATATCACCCAAGCAGATTTTCCACAGGAATTTAATTGGTAGGTTTACAGCAAGCAGGCACAAGTTCCATGGAATGACGCTGTGACTGAGAGTTGGTTGTTGTGGCATATCTGTACAGTTAGCTCTGCAGAGTGTGGGGGACAGTGGGGTAAATCAAGTAGGTTGTATCTAGCTATCCCATAGGGAAGGTGTTGGTATGAAGCAGATATCTAGATGACCACCTGAAGGAACTGGGAGGAGGCAGAGAACTAGAAACTGTGTCAAGAGTGACTAAGCCCTGCTTCTGATATGAGAAAATTAAAGGTGTATCCTAAATAGATGCTGAGGTAACATAAATTATAGGAGTTAACTATAATCATGTAATTTTTTATTTTATTCTATTAATATGGTGTATTGCATGTGTTAATTTTCATATATTAAACCAACCTTGCATTCCTGGGTAAAACCTGGTCATGGTGTATAATCTTTTAATATGCTCCTGGATCCAGTGTGCTAGCATTTTGTTGAGAATTTTTTCATCAACATTCATAAGGAATATTGCGCTGTAGTTTTCTTTTGTTTGTGATATCTTTGTCTAGCTTTGGTGTCAGGGTAATACTGGCATCAAAGAATGGTTAAAAAGTGTTACCTTTATTTTGAAAAGCTTGAGAAGAATTGATATTAATTCTTTATATATTTGGTAGAATTCACCAATGAAGATATCTAGTTCTGGATTTTTTCTTTGATGGAAGGTTTTTGTTGTTATTGATGTTTTTTTAGAGACAGGGTCTCACTTTGTCACACAGGCTGAAGTACAGCGGTGCTATCACAACTCACTGCATTCTCAAGCTCTGAGCTAAAGCTATCCTCCCACCTCAGCCTCCTGAGTAGCTAAGACTACAGGCACACACCACCAAAAATTAGGCCCAGCTAACTTTTAAAATTTTTTTTGTTGAGATGGGTTCTTGCTACATTGCCCATACTGCTGTGTTGCTGTTCCTAAACTCCTGGCCTCAAGTGATTCTCCTGCCTCGGCCTCCTAATATAAGTGTAAAATACACGTCAACTGATATTTGGCTTTCTTGAACTTCTCTGACATTGGATTTAGCCAAAGTAAAATTTAGGGACTCCAGTAGAACAATATGGATATGACTTAGGGAAGATGTGAAAAACTAGTAACATAAAGATACTATGAACAAACAGTAAAACAAACAAACAAACAACTGTTTTCTCTATACAAAAGCATTTTTACTTTGAGTCATTAGTACCTCTAAACTAATAAAGCAATTTAAATGGCTTTTCTTATAGTGAGAGTGAATTTGAAGGAAAAATAGGAAACAGTTTACAGAAAGCTATTTAAGAAATTACTTACACTTATTAGCTAAATACACTAGAATTTCATATACATTCTTTTAAGTGAAAATCAGTCAAGTTTGAGGGCACTGTTTGTTTCACATGACCAAATAGTTTCCTAGTAGTGAATGCCACTAATATGCTGGGATTACAGGCATGAGCCACCACATCCACCTGTAAACCTTGCTTAATATAAATTGGAGCCATATAGAAAGATTAGAACAATTCTCAAATGTCTAACCCAATACCATTAGAGGATATGATGATAGGAAAAGACAAGCTTAGGGAAGTTTGACTCATTTCCAGTGAGGATGGGTCTAAAAAGATAGAGAGAAAGTCCAAAGTTGTGAGCAAACTGCAAGCCAGCAAGTCCAAATGACACTGTAACAGAGAACATCAAGTCAGTAATCTTGTTTATATCATTGATGTGGTGCTAAAACCATTTTCCTTTTTAAATTTAAAACTGAAATTTGAGATTTTCTTTACATATCCACTCATACATATTTGACATGCATTCATTTTAAAATTCTGTCATTTTAAAACCAAATTATGTTCAGCTGGGTACAGTGGCTCTTGCCTGTAATCCAGCATTTTGGGAGGCCAAGGCAGGAGGATTGCTTGAGGCCAGGAGCTTGAGACCAGCCTAGGCAGCATAGCATGACCCATCTCTACAAAAAATTTTTAAAACTTGGTCAGCCATGGTGGCATGTGCCCATGGTCCCAGCTATTCAGGAGGCTGAGGTGGGAGAATTGCTTGAGCCCAGGAGTTCAAGGCTGCAGTGAGCTGTGATCATGCCATTGTACTCCAGCCTGGGCAATGGAGTGATACCCCATCTTTAAAATAAATAAACAATAACCAAATTATATTGTTCTTTTTGTTTGTTTTGTGTGTTTTTGTGTTATTTGTATGTGTATGTCTGTCTGTCTATCTGTGTAGCAAGGAGCTGTACCTCCAACCAGTTCAGTTCCTCCTGTTGCCGGGGCCCCATCGGTTGGACAACCTTCAGCAGGATTTGGAATGGTGAGTGATGACCTATGCTAAAAATTGTAATCGACATTTCTAAATTATTTGCCAGATCCCAAATTAGTAAGTATTCCTACAGAATATAATTCTTCCCAAAACATAGTAAGTAAAACTTAAAAAGTTGTCATCTGCTTTAAACCTTAAGTAGTCTACACATGAAGTGACAAAATCAGTCATAAAATATGTTCTACCATCAAATTAATTTCTATAGTACGTTGTTATATCATTTTTACTAGAATATTTACAAATAGCTTTAGCCCATCATCAAAATCAACCCTTAATTATTATACTAGGACTGTTTATTCACCAATTTTACCAGCCAATTTTAGGACCATCTTTCATAAAGAAACAAATTTTTATCTCTCCAAGAATTATGCTTAGAGAAGATGAATAAACAACAATAAAGTTTGGTTAGGATGAGGATACCATGTGGCCAACCAGGCTTATGCTACCCACCCACCTTAGCGACTCTCTCCCTCACAGTACAGCCTCACATTATCCCTAGTTAGAATTACAAATTATACTTCCTCATAGTCCTGCATTCCTCAAATATTGTCAGAAGTACATAAAAGCAATAAATGTCAGGATAGTGCCCTAGTGGGTTCCACTCATGCTCTGAACCACTCTCCATTCTTCCTCCTCAGCCTCCTGCTGGGACAGGCATGCCCATGATGCCTCAGCAGCCAGTCATGTTTGCACAGCCCATGATGAGGCCGCCCTTTGGAGCTGCTGCTGTACCTGGCACGCAGGTCAGTTTGTTCAATGTCCACAAACCAGCCAGTGACATTAACTAATAAGTATAAAACATTGGTGTAGCAAACTGTTTAAAAAGTGTTTTTACCTAATGTAATTCTCATACCTGTTGCTTCAGAAGTAAAGGGAGCATGGAAGACAGATCTACAAAAGTGTGAGATTTGGGGGAAAAAATGATGGAAATAACTTACTGTCTAAAGATCCCTCCATTGTCTTCCTACTTAATTCAAATTGGTTCCTGAGAACATCCAGATATTCAGGGCATCCAAGGCATTTGTCCCAGAGAAGTGGGTGCTGCTAGTCTGTAGTTTTAGCATGTGTTCCCAGTGTTACCCAGAAAGGTTGGCAGCACAGTACTCCAGACTGCCATGTCTGCCCAAGACTCGTGACACTAACTGCAATAAGTTTGCCAAACTGCATAGTCTGTGAGAATAGTCCCTTTTAGAATCTCCTCACTCCAGAAAAAAAGCACACATTTGTGAGTCCTTGGGGCCACCCCCACTTCAGACTAGCTGACTACAAATTCGAGGTTTTTCCATGGCCACCCTCAGGTTAAGCAGTTTCCTAGAATGATTCACAGAACTCAGGAAAGCACTAAACTTATAAGAGTTTTATTGTAGTAAAAGGATGCAAATTAGATCCAGTTATAGGAAAAGATACATAAACATCATCTGGGAAAGTTCTAAACATGAAGCTTCTTTGTCCTCAGAGGTGGGTTCTTCTCCGGGCATCATCGTGTGACAGTACACATGCAGTATCACAAGCTCACCTGAGCTTCAGCGTCCAGCATTTATTGATGCTTCATTATGTAGGATTGGTTGGTTGAATTGTTACCCATTTTGTGGAACTCAATCTTCAACCCCTGTTCCCCTCTGAAGATCAGACTGGTTTCATGCGGCCCAAAGACCCAGCCCTAAAATCACATGGTTGGGCTTTCTGCCTCCACTCTGAGTCACCTTGTTAGCATAAACTGTCAGGTGTTCCTGGAGCCCACCTTGAATAACAAAGACACACCTACCATTTGGGAAATTAGAAGGATTTAGAGGTTACCTTTCTGGGAAAAGGAAAAACCTCAGTTTAGGTAAAGCTAAATTCCTTACTACACACTGTGCTACTTCCTCTTCAAAAATGACAAAATATATTACACTTTGTTGAACCGTTTTGCTGCTAGAGGTGCTAGTCTTAGTGATGAATCATGCTTTCCTGATTCCTCTTTTAAATTGTCTGGCTGAGGTGATGGTACATGTCAAACCAAAGAAGTTTTCCTCATGAGAAATTGACTTGGATGGAGTCAGGACACCAAATTACTACTTTGGTAGCAGCATGCTTTACAAACTAGACCAAATAGCTCAAATATATTTTAATGCTATGAGTAAATGTTTTCAGTCCTATACTATTTTTAACTTATCAAATCAGTATTTATACTGTCTTATCTGTGGAATACCTGCTGTGAACTTTCTGAGTATACCTTAATCCCTTTTGCTTCCTTGATGCATCTCTAAATCCATGGACCTGTTACCAAGATTTCCTTTCAGCTTCTTCACTTTGCCCCTCAAAAGCAACAGGGACCAAGAGAAAGAATAGTGGATGTTGAAAGACAGAAATTTAGAACGTGAGAAGCCCTAGCCTTCATGGCTATTACTGGCCATAACTGGCTTCAGGAGAAATTTTCTAGTCTACCTGAAGACTACTGAACCCTGTGTAGTGTTGTTTTTGGGGACAGTGAGGAAGGTTTTGGGTATAATGGTTGTGGTTAAGTGTAACTTAGATATACTTAAATTCTAAGGGATCTCATTTATCATAAATGTTTCCTTGATGTTTGAATAGATCCATGACTCTCATCTTTTTGAATAAAAGAAATATTTCTGTTATTATGAACTTGGAGCAATGTTACTGAGATTTCTTTTAACCTTATTGTGTTTGATATATTGAAAGCTTCAGAAATAAATGAATATAATTTTATTACTTAAGGCAGTTGTTTTTCTTGTGTAATACCAATGTTAGCAACAATTTACTTAATTAGAAGAATGAAAATAAAAGATAGATAGTATCATGGAAATACATTGTTTTAATCAGTAATTGAATTCATAATAAGCCAGGTAATGATACATCATATTTATGTAATTTTTAGATTATATTTCCTATATCAGAGGAGAAGCATAATTATACTAGATAATAAAATAAATGTTGAGTTGGTAGCTTCAGAAAACAAAGTAGTTTTTTTATTACTGATGCCAGGACTATCCTAGCATTTTTGCATTGTTTGGTATGATATCGTCATCTCACCTAATTATCAATAATGGACCAATCTTTGAGTTGATCTAAGGAACTTCAAGCCTTACATTTTTTTTATATATTTCTATGAAGCAGATCCCAGGTTTTTTGTTGTTATTTGTTTGTTTGTTTGTTTGTTTGAGATAGGGTCTCACTCTGTTGCCCAGGCTGAAGTGCAGTGGTGCACTCATAGCTCACTGCAGCCTTGAACTCCCAGGCTCCAGGGATCTCTCACCTCAGCCTCTTGAGTAGCTGGGACCACAGGTGCAAGCCACTGCACCCAGCTATTTTTTTTTTTTACTATTTGTAGAGATGAGGCCTCGCCTTGTTGCCCAGGCTGGTCTCAAACTCCTGGCCTCAAGTGATCCTCCTGCCTCGGCCTCCCAAAGTGCTGGAATTTTACAGATATGAGTCATCACACTCAGCCCATGTCCCAGTTTTAAACATGGAAATTTGACAAATAGATAATATAATTAGTCAGTAGTTTCTGGACATAGGACCAAAGCTCAAAATCTACACTTCTGGAACTCTGTTTGCTGAACTAATAAAAATATACATCACTGGCCCACAGTCCCAGCATGTTACTACAAGCATAGGAGATTAATTAGACTCAAAGCCTAGATGTCAACTATTACTCTATAGACTACATGAGATTTTTCAAGACCTTGTGTCCTGTAAAAGTCAGCTCCCGGAAGTTGTATCTGTGACACAATGAAAAAATAATTTAGATTCTGGTTAAACAGAAACAAGGCAAGTTAATTATTTGTTACTTTTGCTGCAAGTCCAATATGATTCTTTCCTATTGTATTTAATAATAAGTTTTAGCCTTCTCTGAGAGCTGAATAGATTGCATTAGAATTTAGTGGCATTCACTACTAGGAAACTATTTGGTCATGTGAAATAAACAGTGCCCTCAAACTTGACTGATTTTCACTTAAAAGAATGTATATGAAATTCTAGTATATTTAGCTAATAAGTGTAAGTAATTTCTTAAATAGCTTTCTGCAAACTGTTTCCTATTTTTCCTTCAAATTCACTCTCACTATAAGAAAAGCCATTTAAATTGCTTTATTAGTTTAGAGGTACTAATGACTCAAAGTAAAAATGCTTTTGTATAGAGAAAACAGTTGTTTGTTTGTTTGTTTTACTGTTTGTTCATAGTATCTTTATGTTACTAGTTTTTCACAACTTCCCTAAGTCATATCCATATTGTTCTACTGGAGTCCCTAAATTTTACTTTGGCTAAATCCGATGTCAGAGAAGTTCAAGAAAGCCAAATATCAGTTGAAGTATATTTTACCAGTCCAGAATTAAACACAACTCTGTGACTATGTAGAACAAGTAGATTTTATAAGCCTTTAACCATCTAATCTTCTGCATGTTTGTTTTCTTTGATATGTGTTCTGCCTAATGCTTTTTTCTCTCTCTGTCTCTCTCTTTCTCTCTGTCTCTCTGTCTCTCTCTCTCTCTCTCTCTCTCTCTCTCTCTCTCTCTCTCTCCCCCTCTCCTTTTTATTCCTGCTCTTTGGGGCTGTCTTTTTCCCATTAGCTTTCTCCAAGCCCTACACCTGCCACTCAGAGTCCCAAGAAACCTCCAGCAAAGGACCCATTAGCGGATCTTAACATCAAGGATTTCTTGTAAACAATTTAAGGTATCTAATACTGAGCTTTTCCTGTAGGCTTGTAATAATGAGCTGTATAATGCTTAGCTATTTCAAGAGGTATTCATTATTTCTGCGTGTTGAATAGCTGTATGTAATAGTAATAATTTATTAAAATAATTTATTAAAGATATTAAAAGCTATCTTTAAGAATTTTTTAAAGTCTTAATTTATGTAACTGGGAGGACAAGTAACCTCCAAATTGTCCTTATCCTGGAAAGCACAACGATTAGCTTTAATAAAGCAAAAAGGTGCCCAAGCTACTTGGTAAATTAGAAAATTGCCACTTTATTACGTGATGACTGGAATTTATAGAAAGTCAACATTTATACTATTGCATTTAGAAATCATCTAAGAATGTATTTGACTGCATAATTGTATTTTTATTTTGCTTATCCTTCTTTTGCCCCATAAAGCTTAGATTATTACTCTTTACATTTCTGCATTCAAGCAGAATTTTAAATTTCTAATGTTCGAGTTTTAAATTTCACAAATTTCATATAATTTATGAAATGAGTCATGCTGAAGTTATGGAAGGAAACTAATGAAGGAAAAATGTTCACTATTGACCCCAGCACCTAACACAGTGGGTAGGTTCTCAACAAATCCTTGCTGAATGGACGAACATAATTTACATGGTACTTTTCACATCCACTTCTTAGTAGGAGATCAATCATGTGAGATAAACTAGCCAGAAATTTTTTGTCTCCATTTCACAGCCAAAAGAAGTGATCCTTGGGCATTAAGGAATTTGCCCAGTGTCCCACAAGGAAGAACTCAGTGTTTTTGGACTTCTGTCCAGTGTTGTTTTCAGTATGCACCTACTGTGCTACATGTATTTCTTAAAAACCTTCACTAATGCCTACTAAGATCTTTGTGGATTCTTGATTTTTTTTTAATATACAAGATTAATGATGTATTATTTTAAGGTATTGACATCTCAGTCAGGTAAACTCTCCTTATGCCCAACTTTTCTATTACACTTTGGATTGGCTAATGTAGACATAAGTGAGACAATGAACACTTAATAACTTTCAGGAGTGACCAAGGAAACTGCATAGAGCAGCTTGTATTCACCTCTTAATAAATGTTGCTCTAATCATATGCCTGGAACTTTGATAAGTACAGGAAACAGATATGCTTGAGACAGTCCTTACCTGAGAGAGAGAGAGAAACAGAGAAAGAGAGACAGAGACAGAGCCAGATAAAGACAGACACACAGAGAGAATGACTATTTTATGAAGAGTTATCTATGCGGCTAAGACTTAAGACCCCACAAATGTTTCCAGCAGAAATGAATGATGCATGAATTAGCCAAGGAGATGAGTGGGAAGTGGCTGAGAAAAGGCATTGAGTCACCAGGGATCTCTCCGTTCTCTTCTATTCTGTCACTGGTTCAGTTGTTTAGTAAGTGACTCATTGAACACTGTAACTGAATACATGAAAAAATAATGTAAGGTCGTGGCCATGCCCCCTTTTTCTTTGGCTGACGTTTTTAAAGGTTAGCTGCTCTTAGATACTGAATGCTATACCGAATGTCCTGCTACTAAAATTTTTAATATGTGTCTAAATTTCAAATTTTTGTTGATATAATTATTAAAATGAAACTATACCTCAAAAGTTTTTTTTTTTAATTTCTGGCTAAATTTTAAAAATGTTAAGCTTGTTTTAAAAAGCCGTGAAAAGTATGTAAATGTGAATTTGTCCATGCAGAGACCTTTTTATGTAAAAGTTGTTTGCAGAAACTGTGAAGTAAAATTGCAAGGGAGGTAAAATGTTTGAGGACTATGTAATACTCTTTTTTTCTAATTCTAATTCTTGTTTTCTTTACAGCTGCAATTTTTGTGACTGAATAGGAAAATAAATGAATTTGGAGACTTCAAATGAGATTGATGCTCAGTTTCAAAGGGAGCCACCAGTACCAAACCCAATGCTTACTCATAACTTCTCTTCCAAAATGTGTAGCACAGCCGTGAAAGTGAACATTAGGAATGTGTACTACCTTAGCTGTTATCCCTACTCTCGAAATTGTAGTGTATTTGGATTATTTGTGTATTGTACGATGTAAACAATGAATGGATGTTACTGATGCCTTTAGTGCTTTTCTGGACTTCGCCTGAGGACAGATGATGCAGCTGTTGTGTGGTGAGCTATTTGGAAAGATGTGTCTGTGTTTTTGAAGGTTTCAATGTACATATAACTTTCGAACAAACCCGAAACTCTTCCCATAAATTATCTTTTCTTCTGTATCTGTTACAAGCATAGTGCGATAATATCAGATAATAAGGAAAACACTCATAAATATACAAAACTTTTTTCAGTGTGGAGTACATTTTTCCAATCACAGGAACTTCAACTGTTGTGAGAAATGTTTATTTTTGTGGCACTGTATATGTTAAGAAATTTTATTTTAAAAAATATAAAGGTTAATGTCCATAATAAATACTTCTCTTTGAAACTACCTTATCAAGAATGAAAAATCATATGGGAAGAATCTCCTATTTATCACTGCTATATTAAAATATATATATTTTAATTATATTTGACAGGTTTTGCATCTAAATTGACCTATTTATTCATTCTTGATTAAATGCACTGAAAAGTAAAGAGTCTGTTTGTATCACGTTCATGAAAATGCAGTTAGAGAGGTACTATTCAAGTTATTCTGAAGGCACCCCAAGGTATATCTGTAATTTAAAGATATTACTGCAGATAATTTTACTTTACTGTGGGTTTTTGGTACATCTGTTAATTTAGTATTTCTTTGTGTGTTTTGTAGACTAGTGTTCTTCCATCCTTCAATTGAGCTCAAAGTAGGTTTTGTTGTAACATTGTGATTAGGATTTAAACTAATTCAGAGAATTGTATCTTTTACTGTACATACTGTATTCTTTAAGTTTTAATTTGTCGTCATACTGTCTGTGCTGATGGCTTGGCTTAAGATTTTGATGCACAAATGAGGTCACTGTTGATCAGTGTTGCTAGTGGCTTGGCAGCTCTTCATAAAAGCATATTGGGTTGGAAAGGTGTTTGCCTATTTTTCAAATTATTTAATAGATGTATGGTACCATTTAAAAGTGGTTGTATCTGAATTTACTGTGGGGATAACATACACTGTAATGGGGAAAAATTACCTAAGACCAATTTCAAAATGGCTTTCTTTGTATTTCAGTTTAAAAACCCAGTGCATGTATGCCCTCTGAGATGCAATAAACACCTTGAACAAAGAAATGCAAACATAACCCTTCTCTCTTTGATTATGTTTTGAGAAAAAGGTCTGTTTCAAATGACACACACAGCAGACATAATATTGAATATTTTAAAATGCTGTCATGCCAATAGAGTTTTGATTATTTTACAAAAAATTTAAAAACAAGGAAAAAGCAATTTTAACAAGCTTTCATTAAACTTGGGTCTCCATAGCTGCTGCCAAATGAGTTGAAATTCCATGTTTCAAGATGTATATGTATTTTTAGGGTGAACTTTCTTTTAAAATGTGCAATTAAAGTCTTGTAATCATTTTTATGAGAATTAGCCATGAAAGTTGAAGAATAATATGACTTTAGGTAGGTTATAGTGTACTGACACACTGGCATACATGTATACTCTCACACAATACCTAGATTAGCCTATGTTGATAAAATTAGTGACATTATGCCTACAACTAGATTGTTACGTCTCAAAAAGTAGTCCAGTCTCAAATAGAAGAATTTCTTTAGTGAGACATATTCTTATTTCTATTTTAAAACTTCCTTTCCCTTAGTTACCTAAGATGTGTGTCTTGAGAACTAACTTTCAGCAGCTACTATCCAAGTATGTAATATGAATTTTATAGATTACATTTTAATCATATATTATTTCATGGGCTTATTGCAATAAAAATATATTTAAGATTGTAAATAATTTGAAGTTTAATATTGCATTTTAATAAGCTTTTATTTCTTCATTGAATGGCCCATGTGGTATAAATTCTTAATAAGTGAAGCTGCCAGAGCATTATTTTCAAATCAGACTGTGTGTGCACACACACCATTCCATTCATGACCACACCAGCTGTTCCCTCCAAGCACTTTGCTGGCTCACACAGGATCCCTATGCCTGAAATTACCTAACCAACCCTGCCAGTGCAGTCCATTCCTGCTTTCCACCCTCTCTTTTAGAGCACAATATTCATCAGCCTTTATGGCATTTAACATATTGTATTATGATCAGCTGTGAAAGTGTCATCTGCTCTAGCCAATTGGGAGCCTCCTAGGCAGGAAACATCTCCTCTTGTTCCTGTCCTCAGCAACTAGCACTTCAGTAGGTGCCTGATAAATGTATGAAGGATGAACACAAGTATATTAGTTCTCAGAGGTTTCTTCACTTACCTAGGTATGGCTGGGCCATTATTGTAGTTCTAATTACTAAAGAATAACTCTCATATAGTACATTTATTGTCAAATATAAGGTGATTTTTACCATTTTATTTAAAAATCATTATAATTGTGTATAGTTATGGGATACAATGTGATGTTATATGTGTATTATGTGGAATGATTAAATCAGGCTAATTAATATTCATCACCTCACATCCTTTTTATGATGAGAACATTTGAAATTTACTCTCCTGTGATAAATATGTGAGGTAATTCATATGTTAATTAGCTCAGTTTAGCTGTTCCACAATGTATATATATTTCAAAACATTATGTTGTACCTGATATCTACAATTTATTATGCTTTAAGTTCTGGGGTAAATGTGCAGAATGTGCAGGTTTGTTACATAGGTATACACGTGCCATGGTGGTTTGCTGCACCCATCAACCCGTCATCTCCATTAGGTATTTCTCCTAATGCTATCCATCCCCCAGCCCCCCACCCCCTGACAAGCCCTGGTATGTGATGTTCCCCACCCTGTGTCCATGTGTTCTCATTGTTCAACTCCCACTTACGAGTGAGAACATGCGGTGTTTGGTTTTCCGTTCTTGTGTTAGTTTGCTGAGAATGATGGTTTCCAGCTTCATCCATGTCCCTGCAAAGGACATGAACTCATTCCTTTTTATGGCTGGGTAGTATTCCATGGTGTATATGTGTCACAGTTTCTTCATCCAGTCTATCATTGATGGGCATTTGAGTTGGTTCCAAGTCTTTGCTATTGTGAACAGTGCAGCAATAAACATACATATGCATGTGTCTTTATTGTAGAATGATTTATAATCCTTTGGGTATATAGCCAGTAATGGGATTGCTGGGTCAAATGGTATTTCTAGTTCTAGATCCTTGAGAAATCACCACACTGCCTTCCACAATGGTTGAACTAATTCACACTCCCACCAACAGTGTAAAAGTGTTATTTCTCCACACCCTCTCCAGCATCTGATGTTTCCTGACTTTTTAATGATCACCATTCTGACTGGTGTGAGATGGTATCTCATTGTGATTTTGATTTACATTTCTCTAATGACCAGTGATGATGAGCATTTTTTCATATGTTTGTTGGCTGCATAAATGTTTTCTTTTGACAAGTGTCTGTTCATATCCTTCCCCCACTGTTTGATGGGGTTGTTTGCTTTTTCTTGTAAATTTAAGTTCTTTGTACATTCTGGATATTAGCCCTTTGTCAGATGGATGGATGGCAAAAATTGTCTCCCATTCTCTAGGTTGCCTGTTCACTCTGCTGATAGTTTCTTTTGCTGTGCAGAAGCTCTTTACTTTAATTAGATCCCATTTGTCTATTTTGGCTTTTGTTGCCATTGCTTTTGATGTTTTAGTCATGAAGTCTTTGCACATGCCTACATCCTGAATGGTATTGCCTAGGTTTTCTTCTAGGGTGTTAGGATTTTAGGTCTTCTGTTTAAGTATTTAATCCATCTTGAGTGAATTTTTGTATAAGGTTTAAGGAAGAGATTCAGTTTCAGCTTTCTGCATATGGCTAGCCAGTTTTCTCAACACCGTTTATTAAATAAGGAATCCTTTCCCCATTCCTTGTTTTTGTCAGGTTTGTCAAAGATCAGATGGTTGTAGATGTGTGATGTTATTTCTGAAGCCTCTGTTCTGTTCCATTGGTCTATATATCTGTTTTGTTACCAGTACCATGCTGTTTTGGTTACTGTAGCCTTGTAGTATAGTTTGACGTCAGGTAGTGTGATGCCTCCAGCTTTGTTCTTTTTGCTTAGGCTTGTCTTGACTATGTGGGCTCCTTTTTGGTTCCATATGAAATTTAAAGCAGTTTTTTCCAATTCTGTGAAGAAAGTCCATGGTAGCTTGATGGGGATAGCACTGAATCTATAAATTACTTTGGGCAATATGGCCATGTTCATGATATTGATTCTTCATATGCATGAGCATGGAATGTTTTTCCATTTGTTTCTGTCTTCTCTTATTTCCTTGAGCAGTGGTTTGTAGTTCTCCTCGAAGAGGTTCTTCACATCCCTTGTAAGTTGTATTCCTGGGTATTTTTTATTCTCTTTGTAGCATATGTGAATGGGAGTTTGTTCATGATTTGGCTCTCTGTCTGTTATTGATGTATAGGAATGCTTGTGATTTTTGCACATTGATTTTGTATCCTGAGAGTTTGCTGAAGTTGCTTATCAGCTTAAGGAGATTTGGGGCTGAGATGATAGAGTTTTCTAAATATACAATCATGTCATCTGCAAACAGAGACAATTCCACTTCCTCTTTTCCTAATTGAATACCCTTTACTTATTTCTTTTGCCTGATTTCCCCGGCCAGAACTTCCAATACTATGTTGAATAGGAGTGGTGGGAGAGGGCATCCTTGTCTTGTGCCAGTTTTCAAAGGGAATGCTTCCAGTTTTTGCCTATTCAGTATGATATTAGCTGTGGGTTTGTCATAAATAGCTCTTACTATTTTGAGATCCGTTTCATCAATGCCTACTTTATTGAGAGTTTTCAGTATGAAGGGCTGTTGAATTATGTCGAAGGCTTTTTCCACATCTATTGAGATAATCATGTGGTTTTTGTCATTGGTTTGGTTTATGTGATGAATTACATTTATTGATTTGAGTGTGTTGAACCAGCCTTGCATGTCAGGGATGAAGCCGACTTGATCATGGTGGATAAGCTTTTTGATCTGCTGCTGGATTCAGTTTCCAGTATTTTCTTGAGGATTTTCGCATCAATGTTCATCAGGGATATTGGCCTAAATTTTCTTTTTTTGTTGTGTCTCTGCCAGGTTTTGGTGTCAGGATGATGCTGGCCTCATAAAATGAGTTAGGGAGGATTCCCTCTTTTTCTATTGTTTGAAATAGTTTCAAAAGGAATGGTATCAGCTCCTCTTTGTACCTCTGGTAGAATTTGGCTGTGAATCTCTCTGGTCCTGGACTTTTTTTTGCTTGATAGGCTATTAATTATTGCCTCAATTTTAGAACTTGTTATTAGTCTATTCAGGGATTTGACTCCTTCCTGGTTTAGTCTTGGGAGGGTGTATGTGTCTAGGAATTTATCCATTTCTTCTAGATTTCCTAGTTTATTTGCACAGAGGTGTTTATAATATTCTATGATGGTAGTTTGTATTTCTGTGAGATTTGTGGTGATATCCCCTTTATCATTTTTTATTGTGTCTGTTGGATTCTTCTCTCTTTTATTCTTTATTAGTCTTGCTAGCGGTCTATTTTGTTGATCTTTTCAAAATACAAGCTCCTAGATTCATTGATTTTTGAATGGTTTTTCATGTCTCTGTCTCCCTCAGTTCTGCTCTGATCTTAGTTATTTCTTGTCTTCTGCTAGCTTTTGAATGTGTTTGCTCTTGCTTCTCTAGTTCTTTTAATTGTGATGTTAGGGTGTCGATTTTAGATCTCTCCTGCTTTCTCTTGTGGGCATTTAGCACTATAAATTTCCCTCTACACACTGCTTTAAGTGTGTCCCAGAGATTCTGGTACATTGTGTCTTTATTCTCATTGGTTTTAAAGAACATATTTATTTCTGCCTTAATTTTGTTATTTACCCAGTAGTCATTCAGGAGCAGGTTGTTCAGTTTCCATGTAGTTGTGTGGTTTTGAGTGAGTTTCTTAGTCCTGAGTTCTAGTTTGATTGCACTGTGGTCTGAGAGACAGTTTGTTATGATTTCTGTTCTTTTGCATTTGCTGAGGAGTGTTTTACTTCCAATTGTTCGTTCAATTTTAGAATAAGTGCTATGTGATGCTGAGAAGAATGTGTATTCTGTTGATTTGGGGTGGAGAGTTCTGTAGATGTCTATTAGGTCTGCTTGGTCCGGAGCTGAGTTCAAGTCCTGGATATCCTTGTTAATTTTCTGTCTCGTTGATCTGTCTCATATTAACAGTGGGGTGTTAAAGTCTCCCACCATTATTGTGTGGGAGTCTAAGTCTCTTTGTAGGTCTCTAAGAATTTGCTTTATGAATCTGAGTGCTCCTGTATTGGGTGCATATATATTTAGTATAGTTAGCTTTTCTTGTTGCATTGATCCATTAACCATTATGTGGTGCCCTTCTTTGTCTCTTTTGATCTTTGTTTGTTTAAAGTCTGTTTTATCAGAGACTAGGATTGCAACCCCTGCTTTTCTTTGCTTTCCATTGGCTTGGTAAAGCTTCCTCCATCTCTTTATTTTGAGCCTATGTGTATCTTTGCACATGAGATGGGTCTCAATACAGCACATTGATGGGTCTTGACTCTTTATTCAATTTGCCACTGTATATCTTTTAATTGGGGCATTTAGCCCGTTTACATTTAAGGTTAATATTGTTGTGTTTGAATTTGATCCTGTCGTTATGATGCTAGCTGGTTAGTTGATGCAGTTTCTTCATAGCATCGATGGTCTTTACAATTTGGTATGTTTTTGCTGTGGCTGGTACTGGTTTTTCCTTTCCATGTTTAGTGCTTCCTTCAGGATCTCTCGTAAGGTAGGCCTGGTGGTGACAAAGTCTCTCAGCGTTTGCTTGTCTTTAAAGGATTTTATTTCTCCTTTGCTTATGAAGCTTAGTTTGGCTGGATATGAAATTCTGGATTGAAAGTTCTTTTCTTTAAGAATGTTGAATATTGGCCCCCACTCTCTTCTGGCTTGCAGGATTTCTGCAGAGAGATGTACTGTTAGTCTGATGGGCTTCCCTTTGTGGGTAACCCGACCTTTCTCTCTGGCTGCCATTAACATTTTTTCCTTCATTTCAACCTTGGTGAATCTGACGATTATGTGTCTTAGGGTTGTTTTTCTTGAGGAGTATCTTTATGGTGTTCTCTGTATTTTCTGAATTTGAATGTTGACTTGCCTTGCTAGGTTGGGGAAGTTCTCCTGGATAATATCCTGAAGAGTGTTTTCCAACTTGGTCCCATTCTCCCCATCACTTTCAAGAACACCAATCAAACGTAGATTTGGTCTTTTCACATAGTCCCATATTTCTTGAAGGCTTTACTCATTTCTTTTCACTTTTTTTTCTCTAATGTTGTCTTCTCGCTTTATTTCATTGAATTGGTTTTCAGTCTCTGATACCCTTTCTTCTACTTGATCGCTTTGGCTATTGATACTTGTTTATTCTTTACAAAGTTCTCGTGCTGTGTTTTTCAGCTCCATCAGATCATTTATGTTCTTCTCTAAACTGGTTATTCTAGTAAGCCATTCGTCTAACCTTTTTTCAACGTTCTTAGCTTCCTTGCATTGAGTTAGAACATGCTCCTTTAGCTCGGAGGAGTTTGTTATTACCCACCTTCTGAAGCCTACTTCTGTCAATTTGTCAGACTCATTCTCCATCTAGTTTTCACAACTCCTTGCTGGCGAGGAGTTGTGATCCTCTGGAAAAGAGGCATTCTGGTTTTTGGGATTTTCAGCCTTTTTGCCCTAGTTTCTCCCTATCTTCATGGATTTATCTACCTTTGGTCTTTGATGTTGGTGACCTTCAGATGAGGTCTCTGAGTGGATGTCCTTTTTGTTGATGTTGATGCTATTCCTTCTGTTTGTTAGTTTTACTTCTAACAGGCCCCTCTGCTGCAGGTCTGCTGTAGTTTGCTGGAGGTCCACTCCAGACACTGTTTGCCTGGGTATCACCAGTGGAGGCTGCAGAACAGCAAGGATTGCTGTCTGTTCCTTCCTCTGGAAGCTTCATCCCAGAGGGGCTCCCGCCAAATGCCAGTCAGAGCTCTCCTGTATGAGGTGTCTGTTGGCCCCTACTGGGAGGTGTCTCCCAGTCAGGAGGCACGGGGGTCAGGGACCCACTTGAGGAGGCAGTCTGTCCCTTATCAGAGCTCAAACGCTGTGCTGTGAGAACCACTGCTCTTTTCAGAGCTGTCAAGCAGGGATGTTTAAGTCTGCTGAAGCCATGCCCACAGCTGGCCCTTCCCCCAGGTGCTCTGTCCCAGGGAGATGGGGGTTTTATCTATAAGTCCCTGACTGGAGCTGCAGCCTTTTTTTCAGAGATGCCCTGCCCAGAGAGGAGGAAACTAGAGAGGCAGTCGGTCTTGCTGAGCTGTGGTGAGCTCCGCCCAATTCGAACTTCCCTGGCAACTTTGTTTACACTGTGAGGGTAAAACTGCCTACTCAAGCCTCAGCAATGTCAGACTCCGCTTCCCCCACCAAGCTCGAGTGTTTCAGGTCAACCTCAGACTGCTGTGCTAGCAGCGAGAATTTCAAGCCAGTGGATCTGAGCTTGCTGGGCTCCACGCAGGTGGGACCTGCTGAGCTAGGCACCTGAGGGAATCTCCTGGTCTGCTGGTTGCGAAGACCACTGGAAAAGCGCAGTATCTGGGCCGGAGTGTACTGTTTCTCCCAGTACAGTCTGTCACGGCTTCCCTTGGCTAGGAAAGGGAAATCTCCTGACCCCTTGAGCTTCCCTGGTGAGGATCAAGGTGAGCCCACCCTGCTTCAGCTCGCCCTCTGTGGGCTGCACCCACTGTCCAACCAGTCCCAGTGAGATGAACCGAGTACCTCAGTTGTAAATGCAGAAATCACTCACCTTCCACGTCGATCTTGCTGGGAGCTGCAGACTGGAACTGTTCTTATTCAGCCATCTTGCCAGCCAACCTGATATCTACAATTATTGTCAATTTAAAAAATTAATTAAAAACAAAGAAACACAGCAACTTAGAATTTTGCAATACATTGTTATTAACTATAGTTACCATGCTGTGCAATAGACCTCAAAAAATTATTTTTCCCCTCTAATTGAAACTTTGTACCCTTTGACCAACATCTCCCCATCCTCACCTCCTACCCCACCCAGCCCCAGTAGTCACCATTCTACTCTCTGCTTCTATGAGTTTGACTTTTTTAGATTTCACATATATGTGAGATGATTCAGAATTTTTATTTCTGTGCCTAGTGTATTTCAGTTAACATATTGTCTTCCAGGTTCAACCATGTTGTCTCAAATGACAGAACATTCTTCTTTTTAAGGCTAAATAGTATTCCATTGTGTATATATACACACATTTTCTGTGTCTGTTTATCTACTGATGGACACTTAGTTTGATTCCATACCTTGGCTATTGTGAATAGTGCTACAGTGAACATAGGAGTACTGATATCTCTTCAATACACTGATTTCACATCCTTTGCATATATATCCAGAAGCAAGATAGCTAGATCATTTGGTAGTTCTCCTTTATTAGAGTTTTGATAGCTTTGTGTATTATAGAAGAACTTACTCTAATTGACACCCCATCTTGAAGATTTGAATCATTTCATATATGTAATAATGATTGCAAAGGTGGTTCTCTCCATATTAAATTGTCTCCCTTCTCCAGCCTGGGTGACAGAGCAAGACTCCATCTCAAAAAAAAAAAAAAAAAAAAAAAATTTGTCTCCCTTGTTCTCTTTTATGTTATTTATTGCACTTTTTTTTTTTTTTTAAAAAGAGGATAGACTAGAGACTTTGGAAGGAGTCCTGAGGTTCAGAAGAAGAGGAAAGGTGTGGACATGTACAAAGAAATGAGAATTCAATGCACAGAAAGATAAATTTGTGTGAAGGCTTCTTTCTGACCCTTAAATAGACATCTTTAACAATAGATGCCCACAATTTTGTTGATGGAAAAAGGCATGGTCTTGCAGCAGTGATTACATGTGGTTTGTGTAGAAGCACTTGTTGGAAATCAAAATAATGTGTATATTAGTTGAAAAGTCACATTGACCTATATTTTTGAAGCAAAATATCTTGTTTGTTCTCTTTAAAGTATTTTGGTTTTTTGGTTAATCCTCTTGGGTTTTAAGGAAATTTGTTTCTCATAGCCTGGTTGACAGCAGATTTCATCTCTGGATACGTCATTCAGATCTCCTCTGTAATGAGACATATGAGGGAGTGATGTTTTGTGATTTAGTGATATAGTAGTTAACCTTAGCTAAACTCTCATGTTAATTTAATTCTGTGAATTAATTTCCACTCATCACATACACATTCAATTTTGAAACATAAAAGTTTTCTATAATTGATTCACAGAGCAGAGTTTTCAAACTCATTAGTCTCAGGGCCCCTTTACACTCTTAAAATTTATTGAGGCACCCCCAAAAGCTTTTATGTAGGTGGGTTATGTCTGTCAATATTTACTGTGTTAGAAATTAAAACTGAAATTCTTTCATACTTGTTTAATTTTAATTCATGTATTAGATTGATGGAAAAGTAATTGCTGGTTTTGCCATTAAAAGTAATGTAGTAAAAATGGCCAAACACAGTGGCTCATGCCTGTATTCATTCTCAGCGCTTTGGGAGACTGAGGTGGGCAGATCGCTTGAGGTCAGGAGTTCAAGATCCGCCTGGGCAACATAGTGAAATCCCATCTCTACTAAAAATACAAAAATTAGCCTGGCATGGTGGCACTCACCTGTAATGTCAGCTACTCAGGGCTGGGACAGGAGAATCACTTGAACCTGGCAGGCAGAGGTTGCAGTAAGCTGAATCATGAGACTGCACTCCAGCCTGGTCAACAAAGTGGGACTCTGTCTCAAAAAAAATGCAGTAAAAGTAAAAATATAAATATTAAAACCACTATATATTTACATACATAAAATATTTTATGAAAAATACTACTCTCTGCTTCTATGAGTTTGACTTTTTTAGACTTCACATGTAGGTGAAATCTTACAAACTTAGAAAAGTAGTACTGTTTTGCCATTTTTGCAAACCTCTTTAATATTAGACTTAACAGAAGACAGCTGCATTCTCATATCTGCTTCTGCATTCAATATGTTACAATAGTCCATATCAGGTAGTTATTGGAAAATTCCATTGTGAGCACACTTGTGGGAAAATGAGTGTCTTAGTATTACTGTGAAGACAGTTTTGACATAGACCTTCTGAAAGGTTCTCTGGCATCCTTAGGAGTCCCCTGACCACACTGGAGGATGGGTGCTACAGCTGGGAAGTGGGCTGGCATGGCATGGGCAGCATCCATCACAGAGATTAAACTCCATTTCTTGGAGACTCCTTACACAGTTTCCAATATCCAGTGACACTTTCTAAGAACATAAAGATGCTAATGGATGCTTTTGGCCAATGATAAAATTTAAAGTGTTTTTATTTGGAGATCAAAAAGGTTAACAAACATACTTTGTGAATTGACAATGACTTTTTTAAAGAAAAAAATATTTAGCGATGGATTAGACTGAGATGGAAGATGATATCGAACAATAAGAATATCGAGAGTGAACATAGTAGTGTGGTGCAGGTTGCAACCATCAGGGCTGGAGGAGGGTGACAATTTTGAGCAAAAGCCTATGACTACAAGAGACTGTAGCCTAGAACAGCACCCAGGCCTGCAAACAGTAGCCCCACAAAGGGGCAGGACCTGGAGGGGTCCCCTTGCAACAAAGGTAAAGGGAGACAATCACCTCTTAGTGATCATGTTCTCTGGTGTTAAACCACCCTTTGATACTAAATTCATCTCCAGATACCCAACATTCTTGTGATTCATCTTTCTTTTTCAGTGTATGAAACATCTTTGGGGTAAGTTAACTAATTTTATAATTTGTAATGGTATCTGTAAACCAGAACACAAAGTTAAACCTTATGATCTGAAAAGTCTTATAAATGTGTCCCAAGGAAATTTGCAGTTTTTTTTAAATCATCCGTATTTTGGATCACGTGGATTTTGGCACTCTATTGAAAAACAGGAAATGCAGTTGTGACCATGCATGTAATATTTAGATGTAAATTTGGGACTAGATTTTTAGAAAACCTGTCTCTTACGGAAAAAAATTGAAGATTCAGAGATAAAAGGAGCACTTTATTAAGAACAGAAAAACAAAGGTAGCTAGGTGTGGCAGTTCATGCCTACATGTAATCCCAGCACTTCAGGAAGTCGAGACAGACAAATCGCTTGAGCCCAGGAGTTCAGCACCATCCTGGGCAACTTGGCAAAACCCTGTCTCTAAAGAAAATGCAAAAATTATCCAGGCATAGTGACGTGCATCTGTGGTCCCAGCCACTCAGGAGGCTGAGGTGGGAGCATTGTTTGAGCCTGGCAAATTGAGGTTGCAGTGAGCCATAACTGTATCACTGCACTCCAGCCTGGGTGACAGTAAGGACACTTTCAGAAAGAAAGAACAAGAAAAGGAAGGAGGGAAGGAAGGAAGGAAGGAAGGAAGGAAGGAAGGAAGGAAGGAAGGAAGGAAGGAAGGAAGGAAGGAGAGAAGGGGGGAAGAGAGGGAGGGAGGGAGGAAGGAAGGAAGGAAAAGAGAAAGAAAAAGGAAAGGAAAGGAAAAAAAGAAAAGAAAGAGAAAGAAAGGGAGGGGAAGGGAGGAGAGAGAAAAGAGAGAGAAAAAAGCAAAGACAGAGAAAAGGGAGGGAGGGAGGAAGGAAGGAAGGAGAGAGAAAACAAAGAAAAGTAAAGAAATAAAAGAAGAAGGAAGGAAGGAGGAGAGGAAGGTGAGAAAAAGAGAAGGAAAGGAAAGAGGAAGAAGGAAAGGAAAAAGGAAGAAGGAAAGAAAGAGAAAGAAAAGGGAAAGAAAAGGAAAAAATGAAAGAAGAAGGAAGGAAGGAGAGAGAAAGAGGAAAGAAAGAAAGGAAGAAAGAAAAAGAACAAAGGAAGGAAAGAGAAAGAGAAAGAAAGAAAAGGAAGGAAGGAAAGAAAGAAGGAGGGAGGGAGGAAGGAAAAAGAAAGAAGAAGAAAGGAAGAAAAGGAAGTAAAGAAAGAAAAGAAAGAAAAGAAAAGGAAAGAAAGGAAAGAAAGAGAAAGAAAAGAAAAGAAAAAGGTTTAGTTACTATTTGAGTTCAGAACAAAATATAGTTATATGACTTACTGGTTATGTTGTTAATTAATAAGTTAGTTCACTATAGAACCACGTTTTTTATTTAACTTTCTTGTCATTATTAAGGGTATTGTCAATGTTACTGATAAATATCCTACAACACGTTTTAACATACATGTCTAAGAATGAACTCATTATCTTTTTGCCAACCCTAATCTTTCTGTCTTGGTCAGTGGTCTCACCATCTACCCAGTCTCCCAAACCAGAAGTTCAGGGAACAGAACACCCTCAACTCTTCTCTCCTATATTCAAAGGCCCTAAGTATAGTAAACATTCAGCTCTCTGAATCTCTCACAAAGTGTCCTCTCTTGCCTTTCTCTCTGCCTTTTCCTTATGACAGCTGCTCCAGCAGTCTCTGTATTGGGCTCTTTTGCTTCTAGTCTAATCCCCACTCAGACCACCCCAGTGCAGCCTAAATAGTGCTTTCAGAAGGTTTCCTTCTCAAAATTCCCATTTGATCACACTTACCTGACTTAAAACCTGTATCAATTCCTAGTAATCTAAAGGTTAAAGTCCAAGCACTCTAGCATACAATTCGAAATCCTTCCAAAAGGTGGTCCAAGTCTAGCTTGGAAGCTTTGTTTCTTGCCATTCCTGGCCACTAAGAGGCGCCAACCTCCTACAGCAGCAAATTTTAAATACTGTGTTTAGGATACTAAACACAGTGGCATTGTGATATACTAGTTTCTACCAAAAACAAAACTTTAATTTGGGGGTATGTACAGGAGAGAAATGCTACTGTATGGGAGCCAGTGACTGCCCACACATAGCCATCATGTGGCTCCAGGACATCTGTTCATGGAGCCACATCAGTCACGTACTAGTCTACATAAAGTGGCACAACTGCACGTTTGTTGGGTACAACAGTGTCACTTATTTCCCCAGGCCATGAAGAATGCCTCTTAAAGTAAATGGTCCAAGTACAGTGGCAGAGTACTAAACTCAGTTCTGTCTCAAAAATAGCCCATTTTTATTTTTAGGTAATTGCTTGATAAAGTGGTACTTTTGTTTGGCAGTAGAATGTTGGCATTAAGTAAGTCCTGATTTTTAAAAGAAAAAAGTAAAATAAACTGCATTTTTGCAGGTATTACAGAGGAAAAAATTTTAATTTAAAAGTTCTGTCTTCTAAGATTGTTAGCTGCAAATTTTTCTAACTTATCCATTTAAAGTAGGCTTAAGGAGAAAAAAAGTCATATGTCCTCCTAGATCTCTCTCTAGGGTATAGCAGTAAATTCTTTTCTTCTGTTTCCTGAGATTTATATTGCTTTGTGATCTGGAGTTAGTAGCAGTAGTTTAAATTCGAAGTAAAGCAAAATTGCAGTCTTGACTCCTATCAATTAATAGGAGAGGAAGGGCTGGTCAACGAAACACACGTGTAACAGAAAGAGGTCTCTCTTCCTTACCTTCCGGAAGCCCCTAGTACTCTGGGTATTAGATTACTCTGGAGATCCCCGGATTGCTTAGCTGGCTGAGAAGAGGTAGGCTCCATAATGGACATTTCTTAGAAAATGTGTTGTGAGCTATACCACAAACTCTGGTAAGCTCAAGTTTAGGAGTAACATAATGGTGGGGAGGAGAGGATGTCTAGTTTCAGAGAACAAAATTTGCACCAGCACACACACTTACCTTAGTTCTACAGGGACACATGATTGTTGATCTCTGCTCTTAGGAAATTCCAGTTTATCTTTCACAAACATAAGGTAAAACAGAATGCAACTAATTTATTATATGCAACTATTGGTTGTCTTAGGTAACTTTTGCAATTTTAAGATACTAATTACAATGATCAGCACATTATATTTGGTCAACATTTGCTCTCTACAGGGCAGTCCACTATGATTAGACAACTAAGGTATTTTATTCTGCATCCTGAACTTTTTCCATTATACCAGAGTTGCTGTGTCTATCTCCTAGCACTGTATATATGCATAAATAGGGTGCAGCTGTTTGACAACTTTCAAACTTTCAATAACGCACATTAGCCTTCAAAATACTTTTTACCCTGAAGAATGAGCAAAATATTGGGGTAAGGTTTTTTCCTCAATTTTTGAGGCTACAATTTCATTTGAGCCTAAAAACAAGTCAATTCCATTGACCACTGATGTTTCTCTTATTTTAAACGAGACTTTAATAAAATGTCAGGCCATTTTCATGAAAATTTTTCTATCATGTAATGCCTTTCAAAACTCATACTGATTATGATTTTATATTGATTTTTCAGTCATCGTTATAAACATAACATATATCGCTATGATTTCACAGGCTAATATGGCTCACAGAACTACTTGCCCAAACTCAATAGCTCCAAACTACTAAAATTTTATAGTTCCTATATATCTGGGGGGTTTTAAAATAGTTTAATAGTTTGTCTACACCCTCCTTCTCTTATCAGCTGTCACTTCTTGGGACTGTTGGACTTGCCTCAGTAGCAGCCTTCTCATTATAGTTCCAGAAATCAGATTACCAAACTTGTTAAGATTATTTCTAGAGTAAAAGTAATTTTGTGGCATCTATGTCGGTTATTCAGAAGATACATTGTATAGCTTATTTTTTTGTTACATTTTAGATACTTGAAATCATCAGAAAAGGAAGTTCTAGATAAGTGAGATGTTGTGTGGTATATTACAAATTACTAATGAAATTAAATGGAAAATATAATAGAGAAGAGTAAGGAAAATGAGTGTTAATTAGGCTGAGCAAAAGCCCAGAGGAACTTTCCAAACTCATCTGTGTTCGGTTGTGTGAACAGTTTTCAAAGTATTCCTCTTATCTACGCTACATGTGAGAGTGGACACACACTTCAGTATAATGTGAACACGCACAGAAGATTTCAATAACAAACACAAGTTCATACTAGTTGAATACGAGTGAACATTTACAAATATAAAGTGAAATATGATCATACAGTCTCAGTTTAGTAAACTGTGTAAACTCAGTTGGTAAAACCACACAGGGAGGCAATGATAGGTCCTATGATAGATTGATTACAATGTGGATCAAAGTAGATATTCCAAGTAAGTGGTCAATTTGTCCTCAGTGCTTGAGAAAAGTGAATGGATGTTAAGGTGTTATTGGAAATTTTTAAATATTACTAGGGCAAAAAGACTTTGGTGACAGGTTTTGAGGCAGAGATTGTCTGATTAAATATTACATGGCAGAGGAGAAGATAAGGTGTAGCTACAGAAGGTTGGCACTTGTCTGAAGGCAATTTTTATCAGAAACATACATGAGTCAGCAGAGAATGCGTCAAATATCTAATTCCTTAAGTCACACGCTATAGTGTATTCCAATACTAAAATTCTTATTACAAGAAAATATTCCCATTATCTAAATATTTGGTTATATCTTTAATATGATACACGATTAAGACAATACCTATAGCATTTTTGAGCTTCAGCATATAGCATACAGTAAGTAAAGCCCTTTAAGAGTAAGCCTCAATGAATACTTGGTGATAAGTTTAAGCACGTATCGATCGCTGCCTCTGTGCCAGGTACTGGTACTTGAAATAATGATGATGAAAGTTAGGAAAAAGAGATTGGTTGTCCTGAGCTGCCATTCATACCCCTTTGCCTAGTTTCTCTAGTGACACATGCTTGTGAATTCCCTGGGTCTGGCCCAAGGTGCAACTTATAGGTTTAGAAGTTTAATGCAACTTGTAGGTTTACATACATGTTATGGACTCTGTGTTTGTGTCCCACACCCACCCCTAAAAATGTCACATGCTGAATTTCTAACCCCCAATTGTGATGGTATTTGGAAATGCGGCCTTTGGGAGGTAACTGAGGTTAAAGGAGGTAATAAGGATGGGACCCTCATGATGGGATTAGTGTCTTTATAAGATGAAAAAAAAGAGAGTCTGCTCTCTCTCTCTCTGTCATCCTGCTTGTGCACAAAGAAGAGATCACAGGAGCATACCGTGAGATGGCAGCCACTTCAAGACAAGAGAAGAGGTCTCAAAATGAAACTTCCCTGATTTTGGACTTCTGAGCCTCCAGTGTTGTGAGAATTAAATGTCTGTTGTTTCAACCACCCAGTGTGTGGTGTTTTGTTATGGCAACTAAGACACCACCTTACCTGTGGGTAAGCAAACTAGACCATATTGGGACCATAAGTCATTTTGTCCACCATGTTCTAGACAGTTTAGCTAACTGGATCAAATCATCAGCTTTTAAATACAGAAAGGAAGAAGCAGGGAATTTCTCTCCCTAGATTTTATAAGTAGAAAAGAAAACCATCTGAGGATGATTTTTCCCCTTAGTGGAATAGTGAATCAATAAAAACATGTGGGAGGGCACAGTGACTCTCACCCGTCATCCCAGCACTTTGGGAGGCCAAAGCAGAAGGATCACTTGAGCCCAGAAGTTAGAGACCAACCTGGGCAACAAAGCAAGACCACATCTCTACAAAAAAACTTAAAAGAATTAGCCTGGCATGATGGCACTTGTCTGTAGTCCCAGTTACTTGGGAGGCTGAGGCAGGAGGATCTCTTGAGTCCAGGAGGAAGGCTTCAGGGAGCCATGATCACTCCACTGTGCTCTATAGCCTGGGCAACAGAGAAATATGTTATTAAAATTTTACTTTAATAAAAATTAAAACTTGTGAATCTGCCTGTCGGTCTATGGTATTTGACAAGGACATGATTTCACCACCAATTAGACCAAATCTCCTAAATATCTCTGAACCTAACGATTTGGCCATTGAAGAAAGAGCAATGACCTAGTTGCAAAAATCAGTTTATTAAAAAGGCTCTTCTGTTAATTAAGGAAAGATGTTTTTGCTGATCATTTTTAGTAAAAGTAGTTTTATTAAAGTACTTTTAAAGCCTGGCAGGTACTTTTAAAAATCAGTAGCCAAAAAAGTATTTGTTATTGGGAAACCACACTAAAGAATAATGATGCTAATTCTAGGTTCTTTACAGCTATAGAGCCACATTCTTGTAATATCCAGTGCTTGGTCCAGTTGCCTTATCCCAATATTCTTGATTAATAATCACAGTTTATGTTTGATGAGAGTAAATAACCTGATTTACTAACATAAGGACAAAAACTTATGAGTAATTAAAATGGTCAACATTGGAATAAAATGCAAGATATACACAATATAATTTTTACACTATGTAACAAACTGAATAACTTATGGTAAGTTATACTTCTGAATTAATTTTAATAACTAAACAATAAGTGGTAAAAAATTTTCTTATCACTGGACAACCACTTGCAGAGAATGTGACTGAAGGGGATTAAAACTTAAAGTATAGGGTTAAAGTAGATGATCTTTTATAGTCTCTTCTTATCCTGAGATTCTTTCTATGAAATAAGAATTGAAAAGAATTATTCTATCTACAAGTAAGAAAGGTAAAAATGTGTCCAGAACTCTGATCTTGGTTATTGCTATGATCTGAATGTTTACATCCCCCCAAAGTTTGTATGTTGAAACCTAACTCCGAAGGTGATAATATTGAGAGACAGGGCATGTGGGAGATTATTAGGTCATGAGGGCTCCTGCCTCAAAACTGGAATTAATTCTCTTATAAAAGGGGCTTACATAAGCTTGGGTGCCCCTTCCACTACATGAGGACACAGCAAGAAGGTGCCATCTATGAGGAATGGACCTTCATCAGACACTAAATCTATTGATGACTCCATCTTGGACTATCCAGCCTTCAGAACTGTGAACAATAAATTTCTATCATTTAAGAGTTCCTGGTCTAAGATATTTTGTTACAGCCACCTAAATGGACTAAGACAATCAAACATTATGTAAATCTTTTTCAAAATAAACATTGGTTTAACTAAGAAACATATCAAAACGGAAAAAATTGTTAAGTTGCTTCTGCCCACACACATTTCGTTTGAACAAGAAAAAAACATAAATAAAATGTGTTATTTAGATAAAGAGGGAATGCCACAATTTTAAATTTCAGTTGTTTTGAAAACTGTTATTTGAAATCCACCATTGGCAAGCTTCCCAAGACGATAAATCAGTACAGTCCTTCGCACACAGTAGACATGTATGCATGTCTACTAAGTATGTTTGTTTAGCTAAGTGAGTTCAATCTAGTTCTCAATTTCAAATCTGATAAACATAAGAGAAAAAGTATATGAAGCAAAACTTTCTGGTTAATGCAATATATTTTAGTGTTCCTAAATAGGTCATATAAGATTCAGGATTCACTTGGAAAAGAAAAGTGCATGACAGAATAAAAAAATAAAAATAAAAAAAAATAAAAAACCTCTAGCCAGGCATGTTAATGCATGCCTGTTATCCCAGCTACTTGCGAGGTTGAGGAGGGAGGATCTATTGAGCTCAGGAGTTCAAGGCTGCAGTGAGCTGTAATTGTGCCACTGCACTCCAACCTGGGCGACAGAGCAAGACTGTTTCTAAAAAGAAAAAAAGAAAAAGTCTCTGCAAATTAAACAAGCTCAGTTTTATATTTTTGAAAAGTATATTGGACAATGATTTTAAGAATTATATATATAATAAATATGTACTTAGAATTTAACCTTCAGTACCAAACTATTTTACTAAGCACCCAAAGGTATTCTAAACTTACTCAAATCCTAGGAGTTATATTCAAAGACTCAAAGACGAAGATTCTGTGTATGTCTTTGTGTGTTCGCAAGTGTGTAAGTATGCAAAACTGACCTTGGAACATTTTTGTTTCTGTGATCACATAGATGTTTTCCCCCCAAAAAAAACTGAGCAAAATTTTTGAGTCAATAACCGTATTCCACTGGAAAAAATAATAAAATGCTACTCAGTGAAATGTGCTTGGAATTAAATCAAATCATTAAAAAAATAAAATGGTAGTTAATACTTGCTGAAATCCTGTATACAAAACACATATGGCTGGGCATGGTGGCTCAAATTTGTAATCTCAACACTTTAATGCCAAAGCGGGAGGATCATTTGAGGCCAGGAGTTTGACACCAGCCTGGTCAATGTAGCAAGACCTAATTCTCTACTTCAATTAAATAAAAATTACAAAAGCATATATACAGATACAGTAAGAGTTACAGCTAATTTATTTTTTAAATTTTTATGGAATTATTTTTAAGAGGTTCACATTATAAAAGAATCTGCATGGCCAGGTGCAATGGCTCATGCCTGTAATCCCAGCACTTTGTGAGGCCGAGGCAGGTGGATCAACCAAGGTCAGGAGTTGGAGACCAGCTTGACCAATATGGTGAAATCGCATCTCTACTAAAAATACAAAAATTAGCCAAGTGTGGTGGCACACACCTGTAGTCCCAGCTTCTCTGGAGGCTGAGACAGTAGAATTGCTTGAACCCAGGAGACAGAGATTGCAGTGAGCCGAGATCACGCCACTGCACTTCAGCCTAGGCAAGAGAGCCAGACTCCATCTCAAAAAAAAAAAAAAAAAAAAATCTGCGCTTGTACTGAATTTCTGCTGTTTTGAACATCATTCACAAAATCATTTATCATAATCTAATCAATTATTTCTTGGTATACTAGTCCAGAGTATAACTCCCCATTATTAAAAAATTATAAGATAAATTTGAACCCTGGCAGAATCAACGACTTGAGTGTGCCATGAGAGAGAGAATGATGTGACCTTAGAAACTACCGGAAAGAACAGACCAGACAAGAAATAAGGCCTACAATTGCTGAATTTTAAGGTGTACTTGATTTATAGATCACTAAAACTCTTCAAACATAATGCCCTGAACTATTTTCCCTTTTTACAGCCCTTTAGCAAGTATTTATTTATTCAAGAAATACACATTGAGTGCCTACTCTGTGTTTTGCCCCAAGGCAGTCACTGGACTCTGCTTATACTACATGATGGCCAGAATGAGTGTTGCAGCCTTGGTTCCTAAGGAAAATAACCAGACCCTCCTTTTAAAAGTCATATTCATAAATTTTATTCATTTTTAGGAAAGGACATATCTAAAATTACTAATCAGAGAATTCACCCTATGGTCCTCATACAAAAGCTGGATTTTGTCAAGGAGAAAAAGACTCTTTCTTGAAAAAGATTACAGAATTCTTTGTCCTAAAAATGTAGCACCTCATACATAGAATGTATAGTATAAAATGATGTGGCTTTCAACACATGATCATTCATAATTTGTGAAGTGTCTTCCCTATGCATACATGAAAAGTCCATATTTTGAGTATTAGTTAAATAAAAACTTGAGATCTTAAAATGTCTCAGCTTCCCTATTTCTAAACTAGATTATTTCATAGAACAAACTATTTCTCCCATTTTTAAATAATACACATTGTAATTGTTATTTCTTAAAGCAGTAAAACAGTTAATAGTTTTGTTTATAATGCTTGCTTTTTCTTCTGATTTGTAATTCTTCAAAAAAACTAAACTAAATGTCTCAGACCCAACAGATAACACAATATAAACACTGAGGGCATGAGCTGAATGGATCCATCTCAGAGTAGTACAAACTATGTTGTAGCTTTCTGTCTCTATCCTGATACTAATTGTGTTACCATCGACCTTTATGCAATTTCACATTTAATACACAACCAGTATCCTATTAGATTCTTCTTAGAGTAGGACCCTGAGAATAAGTCCATTAAGAAATCACATGTTATTTATAATACCTGTTGAAGGTTTAAAGTGTGTCTAATTTTTAAGAAGGCAACAAAATTTTCCTACAAATGAAACTCATCACCATGTAAAGAAGAGTATATACTTGGCATTGAAGTGTCCATCTAGTTTCAATATCTGTACCTATACATTTTTTAAATGGATGAAAATCTCCTGATTTTGAAAAACGTTGAAATGCTATTGATAGGGTTCAAGTCCAGGCATAACCTATGAAGTGATCTCACTACAATAATCAGAGCTGGTTTTCTCTCTGATTTAGATGATCCACCGCCCTGTTTTAGGTCTCTGTTAGCCATAAGCACAATTGGCATCGTTCCCGTGAATCCAGAGGCAAATCTGGGCGTATTTGAGGGGAGTGATGCGAACAGCAACGTTGTAGTCCTTCTGAACCCCGTGGACATCCACCCACTGGTGGCCTGAGTAGACCGCAATGATTTTGCGCTTCCAATTCTTTTTGTCTGGATCTTTCAGACGCAGATAGACCCCGGAACCGGTGGAGCCCGACTCAGCATCGCAGTATTGGTAAAGGAGATCATTGGATTCGTCGGACACACTGCAAAACCGATAGACCAACTGATCAGCCCTATCGTTATCAAATCCTGAGAAGTGGATCATTCCACCAGGCATTTTCTTGATTGTTGGGCTGATTCCGAGTTCCATGTATTTTTTTTTGTGAGCACGCTTCAGCTCCAGAAGAGCATAGTCATAGTCCAAGGCAGCGTCCCCCATGCCTCCTCGTGCCCAGCCCTTCGGAATGTGGGTATTCTTGACCCGGGTCCACCGGAAGGAAGGCCTCCCTTCGGAAACCCTCTGACCCCCGCCAGATTGTTTTCTTCTTCTCCCACCCTTGACTCTGTCCTGCAGATGCTCTCTGGTACCCTCTCTTTGGTCACCACCACTAGTTTCTCTCCTGCTCCTCTTAGAACCTCGACGTTTCTTGCCTCCACTTTTATTCCTCATCTTCAACAACCCTACCCTTAGCTTTTTACTCCCTTTGACATAGTCCTTTCCATCGTGAACACAGTGGGCAGCAGTTAGAACGTGCTGAGGGGAAATGAGAATGCCACTACAGCCCGTGGAGAGCTTCACAGCTGTGCTGAAAGGGAAATTGGTTAAGAATCTTTTGTCCAAGATGCTGAACCTGCTGTCGGTACCATACACCTGTCTCTTTCTCCTAACAGATGCTCCCTTTGTGGTATTTTGAGTCGGCTCAAAAACCAAATCCTGAACTTTCACTCTGGTTAAGGTTCGGGTGCCATTCTCAAAGACAGTCTCATAGGAAAGATAATCCTCCAATTCAGAAAGGCTGGGAGTTGGGAGTTCTTTCTGGCATTCGATGCCGCACACTGTATTTACCATCATCTTAGCATCTGCCTCAAATGTGGGGCTGGTGAGATGGAAAGTCCTTTCACTGACAATCCGGGGTACCTTTCTCAAGTGCCAGGTAAAATCCCGTTCCATTTCAGATCCATCGATGAGGGTCCACCCGGGTGTGAAAAATATCAACCAAAGTAGCATATTTTCCATTTTGATCTTCTAATTTTTTCCTTAAAAACAGAAAAAGAGAGAGGTTTACAATGTTTTCTTTTTAAATCTTATCCATTTCATTTAGGCCTTGGATCCTAAATGTACCTTCCCCACAAAGAGGTGCCCTTATTTCCACCTTACCTAGCTTTTGAGATTAGATAAATGCTGGTAAGTGGACTCACATAGACTTCCAAAATCAGTAAGTTGTTTTTCACCCAAACTTCCCTCCACCAGCCCTAATCGACCTCGCTCCCACCCCAACCTGTCATCCTGTCACCTCCCCCTCCATCTCCCCTAACAGCCCAGTGCCTGAGAGAGTACAATAGGGTAGTAGGTTGGGATCCTCTGTCGGCTAAGCCACAATCTCCTCCTTAGGTATCCTACAACTTTATATCCAGATGATTTAGAAATAAAGGTAGCAGCAAATGCGCTGCGGTCTTTTCCAACACTTAGCTACTTAAAAACAGGGATCATAACTTCTTCATCTCTAGACTGTAACTGCCTAGCACAGAGCTAAAAAAAAACTGCTCATTGAATACAGTGAATGTCCATGAACCAGGATTGGCAGCCCAAGCTGATGTAAAGGTGCAATGCAAATTACTGGATAATGTTTTAAAGCAGTAAGAGTGTTAGCAATAAATAAATTGCTAATTAATCTTCTATTGATCTGCTTTGATTTTTATAGAACTCCTGGTCATAAAAAGAAAATATACAGCACAGGCCATTTTATGCTAAAGTAAGAAAAATGTACCATGCTTTGTTAAAAAACAAAGTTATGCTTGAAACCACCATCTAAGCAAAGCATCATACAAAATGCTTTATGGTGGGACATTACTGCATATTAAAATTATGTGTAAGAATTTATGAAGTACAGGCTATTGGGAGGACATAATAATGGTTAGATATAGTCCCTTTTCACCATAGGTCTCACTATCTAAGACCACTGTTGTTGTTTTATTTAAATATTGTTAAAGGTGCCAGCACGTAATAAATTATATAATACTTTTCCTACTGTTCAAATCTTCTTGCCCTCTTTTTCTTTTCTTGAGGCTCACTGGCACGTACATGTATCTATTTAGTGGAACTGATGTGTGTCAATCTTTGCTTGGAGGTGGGTATAGTAGGAGCACGCTGGAGCAGCAATTTTGAACCCTGTGTCACTGTTATTTGTGAACTATGCTTCAAGTCATTTTTAACTAATAGTTAAAATATCAAGACTTAAGCAAATGATTTGTACTTTGTATAAAGCAGAGGCAATTCAGCATTCGCTTATCCCTACAATACCTTCATCCTCAATGCTTTCTGATAAGTTTTATTTTATTTATTTGGTTTTTGCATGGAAAAGCACATTAGCAATGGCCCACAGCCATTGTACCACAGGGTACACCCACAGGATGTGTGCACTGGCACAAAAGGCAAAAATCAACCCTGATGCAGAGTTCAGTATCGGTATCCCTTCATACAACAGAATTTATTTTGTCTTATACAAGTACAATAATTTTATTAACAAACTGAAACATTATTTTGATCAAACAAAAATGTATGCTACATTAACCTATTTATTGTTTAAATGTGATATATTAATGAAAACATAATTAATTTGAACTGTTATACATTTGGAAATATTAAGCAGGCCGGGTGTGGTAGCTCACACCTGTAATCCCAGCACTTTGGGAGGCTAAGATGGGAGGATCCCTTGAATACAGGAGTTCAAGACCAGACTGAGACCTCATCTCTACAAAAAAAAACTTTTAAAAAATTAGTCAGGCATGGTGGCAAACGCAAGTAGTCCCTGCTACTTGGCAGGATCGTTTGAACCCAGGAGGTCAAGGCTGCAGCAAACCATGATCATGGCACTGAACTCCAGCCTGGGCAACAAAGTGAGACCCTGTCAAAGAAGAGAGGGGGAGGGAAGGGGAGGGGAGGGGAGGAGAGGGGAGGGGAGGGGAGGAGAGGAGGAAATCTGTGTTATGTTACAATATTTTCTAATAGTCACCACTGCAAAGCAGTAATTATATCATCAAGGATTTTGTAGAGCAGAGCCACTTAGTATTTTATTTTGTCTTCTACGAAATTTTTCACAATAGTATTTCATCAAATTAATTTAATTAGAATGAAAAAGGCTCACAACTCAGTAACTCTACTGAGCGCTTGAAATTATAGTTCCCAGGATGAAAATTTATGTCCTTGGCTGAAAAAAAAAAGTGAAAATCAAAGAGTTATTTGCTGCTACTTAGCTTATCAACAAACCAAAATACATAAAAATGATATATATCATTATATATATATATTTAAATCTACTTGATTTGCAGCAAAATTTCAATCAAGGGAGTTGTTTTGGTGTGGGAAACTTTTTTTTAATTGCTTTTTCATTTAGCTCTTTATGACAACAGCTGTCCACTGTGTACTTAATATATGATTACATCAAAGCTTGAAAGTCAGCGAAATATCCACGTCAAGAGACACAAAGTATCTCACTTGGTATATCTTAACACTTGATACTAATGATCTGAGCAGCAATCCACATGTGAAAGGCATTCCTGGGCAAAATAAAGGAGGTCTAAATAGTGTTACTGAGATATTTTTTCCCCAGGTAGGTCTGTCCTATGCCATAACTCTGTAGCCAGACTTCTAAGAAAGCCTCATCAGAGTTGAATTGTATTTAAGTATAATTTTATTTCTGGCTATGTAGATAAAGCTATTTTCTAGTCAAAGGCCTTAGCCAATACTTGGGAAGTTTCCAATGCCATTAGTTCCTTTGAAACCATGCTTGGTACAAAGCAATGATTTGATTTACCAAATGATAACACCAATGACATAGGCATGGTTTTCCTGCTCTGTGTTCACGTTCACATTCTCACAGCAGTTATGAATGGTGGTTGAGAACCCAAATCCTGGTTGCTCACCAAAAGGAAACACCAGACCAGGGGTTCTCAAAGGACAGCCCCTACACTAGTAACTTCGGCATTACCTGGGAACTTGTTAAAAATGCTAATTCCCAGGGCCTGCCCAGACCTACTGTTAGAAACTCTCCTGAAAGGGTGGTGGAGAGCGGTTCCCAGGTGGGTTTAACCGGCCCTCCAGATGACTTTGACACTCAATAAAGTTTAAGAACCACTACAGTAGCCAAGGCTCTGGTGTAGCAACATGAGCCGTACCCCAGAAGGTGGTCTTTGCAAGGATGATGGCTTATCTGGATTTTAAATGACATCTGCTTAACTCTGTGTACAAAATTAATTTATTCTGACTTCATTCTTTTACTGTGTTAGCAACTGACAATATCAAATCACTCAGCCAGTTCATAAAGAACAAACATAACTTACTTTTATTTATTTTTATTTTTATTTATTTTTTGAGAGGCAGTCTTGCTCTGTTACCCAAGCTGGAGTGCAGTGGTATGAACTAGGATCATATGTCTCAAAAAATGAAATTCATAAGGTTTATATGTAATGCCTCCAATATCTCATACTACAGATCATTCAATGGCATTGGTTCACCAGCCCTGCCTGGTGCCCTTTGAGGGAGCTCTATGCAGTGCACCACAGGAATAAAAACCATGCCCACGTCTACCCTTGGGCATGGGAAGGGCAGAGCTTTGTAATATGACCTCAGAATCACAGTAATAAGAGGACACAGATTTAGCCTAATTTGGCCTGTAATTTAAAATTGGGCAAATGTTTAAGGACACTTTCTTTTGGAAAATCTAAGTTTGTCTTGTGGTAAAATGTCAATGTGGCATAAATGATAGCTCTTACTGATAGAGCAATCCACAGTTTGTTCAGTGGATATCTACATATGTCCATTGTTCAAAAAGGACTAATTCGTTGATCTAAAAAGACACAGTCCCGATTGAAGGGGCAGCTATAAAATGTTGAAAGTCTAACGTCCCTTGTCTTCCCCATCCCCCTCATTTTTCCTGTCTTGCAATATAATTGTGACCTTCACTGTCCATTTCCAGATGGCTTGGATTTGGGGCTTCAAATTCCAATTTTGGTGAATGAAAGCGAAGTTGCAGTGATTGCTGTCCACCACTGTGAGTCAGCACACACACAGCTGATTATAGGTTAGATCCTGAAGACAGATTGAGTAGAAGGGAATTAAGGAGGAAGTAAGAATGTCTGTGTACGTAGACGAACTCTTACTGATGGAAGAGATGTAATTACACATTTGTACCCAATCTATTAACAGATGTGACCACACTTAACTACGAGATCACTTACTATTACCCTTTTGTTATTTGTTTATAGTTTCTTAGAAATGTGATTGCTCTCAGCGTTGAGAATATTTCTGTATCTGTTCCAGCATAGTGGTTATGAGTGCAGACCAAGGAGTGGGAAGGCTTGGGTTCAATTCCCTCTTCACCACTTATGAGGCATGTACATGTGGACATTTCGTTAACTCTCAAAGTTTCACTTTCCTCATCTGCAAAGTGGGGATAATATTACAGTAATTTCAACTTCATAACATTGTTATAGAGATTAAATGAGATGATACATGCAAAGAATTACTACTGAGCCCAGAGGATAGTAAGCAGTTAACACATGTTATTTTATAATTATTATCCTACCTTAATTGGTGAATTTGTATCACTTCAGAACAGGTTGTTATATAAGCCAAAATTAGAGACCTTGTAGTGTTCTAAAAAGTCAGTTTCACAGTCAAATATTTTTATTTCAAGATAGATAGTTTCCAACTCACTCTAAAATTCCCTTTTTCTTTGTTTTGTTTTGTTTTTTGTTCAAGGACAGCTTCACTTTAGAGACTTCCCAAATGAATGCTTTCCTAATTACTCATTTCTATGAATATCCATGGCTCTGTAATATATTTTTTTCATTGCTATTAAACTTAAGTGTGATTAAACACTCTGCAGCCACAAAACACTTAAATTGCATTTTCTGTGTCTTATTTATAGCGTGGATCTTCACTGGGAATTTTGGAACTGCATCAGACCCTCAGTCTGAAAAGAAACAGAGTCTATGTCAACATAATTACTCTAAGGGAGTGATCTACAATGAAAGAAAAACTCAACTTTTTGAGTGAGTCTATCTAGAGTATATAGAATCCTATGATGAAATGACATTATACCTTAAGGCTCAGTTTCTCTTTTGTGTTTTGTTTTTTACCCTAGAAGTTTATATTCTAGCTTAGATACAGCAGGCAAACTAATGAAAGATTAGAAGGCTGCCCACTGTATTAATATTTCAAATCAATTATTTTTCCTGTCTATGAGAAAGCAAAGATGCTGACTTAACACTGAAGGACCTGCACTGAATTGCTTTCCCTTTCCAGGTGACAGATTCGCAATTACTCATGCCTTTCTTTTCACCTGGTTCCTTGTAATGTCTAGTGAGGAACTTGTCCATATTTATGTATATAGTATGTTGCCATGCGACACGACTTTGCATTGATCTGTCAAACAGTTCCTGGGAGGCTGCTGTGGGTCAGGAACTACTCAGTCATATCAATGACCCTGTAGGGCCAACACCACCCTCTACCTTAGTGTGTATGTTAGGACACACCAATGATTGCATGACCACCTTTTAAAACTTGGCTGTCCTCTATTTAGCCATCTGCAATCCCAACACCTGTCCTTCCCAGCACCACTGGCTGTGTTTACATGCATACCTAAATTCGAGGACATGCTCTCATCTTCTCTACTTTCATCCTCCACCTACTCAGGATTGACACACAACAGGGAGACACTGGGGCCTCGCCAGATGATTCCGAATAACTGCAGAGAGAAATGGCTTGGGCAAAAGGCCACAGCAGGAGAGGGGGAGAGTTACAAATGACATAAACAGGAATAAAGCAATCACTAAAGAAATCGGTGATGTTTTGGATGACAATTGTAAAAACTTTCATAGTCAATTTTATTTTGGGGGAACAGATGCTGAGGAGAACAGATGCTGAAATCTAATTCCTGACCCACTGAGGCGCTCCCTGACAGCAGCACTGCATGGAGGTAACATTTAAGTTAGAAAGATAAGTTAGAAACATTTAAGTTAGAAAGTGTATGAGAAAATAATCGTGTCTGTAACGTAATAAAAGAGGGGAGTAAGAACTACAGTGTTTCAATGATTATGGGGGCAGTAGGCTTTGAAGCCAAATCAACTTAAGTACACTTGCCACTTGTTACACTGTGATCTTGTGAAGGTTACCTAATCTCTCTAGACATTATTTCCCACATTTATTAGATAGAGATAATATTTTGGAGTATTTTTGTGAGAAACTAATATGATAGGCACAATGCCCAGAGCACAGTAAGCACTCCACAAAGATTAAAGCAAATGTTATTCATATCAAACAGGGGGAGCCAAAACTCAGGTAGATATTTATAAGGTATTTTATACATCTCTAACTGCCTCATCATGGTATGCCAAAGATCCTCATCCCCAAGACCTGTGAATACTTCCCACACACGAGAAAAGAGACTTTACAAATACGATTACATTAAGGATTTTAAGGTGAAGTGGTTATTCTGAATTATCCAGGTGGGTCCAATGCAATCACAGGGGCTCATATAAGAAGGAGCAAAAATGGGTTAAGAGTGGGAAGAGCTGCTAGATGGAAGCGGAGGCCGGAGTAACGCAGGACCATGAGCTGAGGAATATGAGTGCCCTCTAGATGCTGCAAAAGGTGAGGAAAAAAGTATTTCCTAGAACTTCCAGAAGGAGGAACATAAACGAAAATGTGTTATTTTAAGAAAAACATGCATAAATGCAATTTAAAAACTAAAAACAGATCACAATAAAGCTTTAGATTTCTGATCTGCAGATCCATAAGATAATAAATTTGTGTTGTTTTAAGCCACTAAGTTTTCGGTAATTTGTTACAGCAGCAGTAGGAAACTACTACACGTAAAAACAACAGTCTGCCTGACTGTTTAGAAAGAAAGAAGTAGTAGGGAGTGGCGGATGCTGTGGCTCACACCTGTAATCCCAGCAGTGTGGGAGGCCGAGGTGGGTTGATCACTTGAGGTGAGGAGTTCCAGACCAGCCTGGCCAACGTGGTAAAACCCCGTCTCTACTAAAAATACAAAAATTAGCTGGGTGTGGTGTTGTGCACCTGTAATCCCAGCTACTGGGGAGGCTGAGGCAGGAGAATCCCTTGAACTGGGAGACAGAGGTTGCAGTGAGCTGAGATCATCCCATTGCACTCCAGCCTGGGCAACAAGCGAGACTGCGTCAAAAAAAGAAAAAACAAGTAGTAGTAGTAGGGAGTGATTAAAAAGTAGAAAAGGGCCAGGCGCGGTGGCTCACACCTGTAATCCTAGCACTTTGGGAGGCTGAGATGGGAGGATCACTTGAGTCCAGGAGTTTGAGAGTAGTCTGAGCAACATAGGGGGACCCTGTCTCTACAAGTGTGGTGGCGCATGCCTGTGGTCCCAGCTACTCTGGGCTGAGTTGGGAGGATCACCTAAGCTGGGAGGTCGAGGCTGCAGTGAGCTGTGATTGTGTCACTGCACTCCAGCCTGGGCAACTAGAATGAGACAGGCAAACCCTGTCTCCAAAAAAAAAAAAAAAAAAATCCAGCGGAAAAGAATGTTTCCTTCTGGGACTTAAAACATAAATGAAAATGTGTTATTTTAAGAAATAATATACAGAAATGCAATTTTAAATCTAAAAACACTAAAAACAGAAGATCACGATAAAACTTCATGGCGGTAGGACATGCAATATTGCTACAGGAGAAAAAAGAATTAGAACGGTAAATTTGTCTATTCAACAAATGCATACCAAGTGCTAACTCTGTCATGCATCATTTCGAAGCCTTTTTTAAAGAATCTATCTGATAGTCCTTAACTGTTGAGTTGGACTAGAACATTTCTAAGATTTCTTCCAGCTTTAAAGTTCTAGAGTAAACCGCAAATGAGAAAACACAAGTAACTTACTCATCAATGCTTCTCAGGAAGGTTCAATTCCTAGTCATCCAGGGAAGAACTTGCCTGTTATCCACGTTGCTACCACTAGATGGCAAAGTTAGCCTGCTGATGGCAAATCTAAGGCAGGTATTTAAAATATTTACACTTACTCAGCTGTGAAATAGATTTTATTTTAAAAGCATGTAAGATTCAGCAGGGGCAAAACTTCTAACTGGCTAATAATATGCTAAATGGCTGTGACATATGGAATTTATTACATTTAGAAAACCCACCTACAGGCCACGGAGCCCATCCTGATGAACTGAGGGCTGATAATGCTGTCTACAGCCAGACAATTTTCTGGCAGAGAGTTTTTCAAAAACAGCTGTAGTGCCAGCACACTTCCAGCATGACCTACAGCACTGTGAACTAGTCCCCCAAACGTACCACAATTTATTTCAATGCTAAGGAAAATTTTGAACCTGCCAGATATTTCACATATGTTTATCAAATACTTTATAATCCATTACTAAAGGATAAACTCTCCACTGATTCTAGGCTGAGAATAAATGGCAAGAAAGTTCATTGACAGCGGGCCAATTTCTATTCAAAATAGCATACCGTAGCACTATTTTCAAGTTCAGTTTCATAAATGGAGACCAAAAAAAAAGTCTGTTTAAAAAGTTTGGCAGTACTTGAGGGAAAGGAAGATGGTAAAGTTACACAGTTGATTATTTTACAGTAACCCACAACTTCTGTTTCTCATCACAATAAAAAACAAAACCTCCCTTTGTTTTGGGGCTATTTTTCCATGACCTGTACATGTAAATTTCTGCAATTTCTGCAATGCTACGGGTCAATCAAATTTGGGGTGAATGACATTAAAGGAACCCTAAGAGGATTCTTTCATATGCTGCCTTATGAAGTGCACAGCATATAGCTCTAAACTTATCTGTATTTTTAAAGTTGGCCTTTGAGAGCAAAGAATATCTATAAATAGGTATGCTGCTTTTCAGGTTTTAAAGCATCTATGGTCACAATGTTTTTAGCTAACTCACATCAGTTTTACCTATATGAAACTTAAAGTTTTTAATTGTAAAATAACAGCTTGCCTACTACTAACTTGACTTTACTGTTTCCTAAGCTCTCCATCTCAGATTTCTCATCTGCAAAGTTAACTCAGTGCTGAGGCAAAGTGGCTTCATCCTCCCAAATTCTGAGTCTGATCCTACTGTTAAAATGCAATATGCTTGTTGGATATTTGAGCATTGGGCAGAGGAAAACAATTTACCCAATGGAGAAAATTAACTCACACTAGCAATTGTTTATTTTAACATCTAATAAGCATATACTATATGCCAAGTATATGCTAAACAATCTCACATTTTAAAACATGAAAAAGCTTCTTAAAAGCATACAGTTTTTCCAGCTATCTGGAAGAAAAATGGGAGACAGTATCCACGTCCACCACTTCCCTCACTAAAGGAACTCCTCTAATATTTCCTAATAAAAATAAAATTCCATATGATACTTGGCCGCTACTTTCAAGCCTACATGTCTTATTTGGCAGGGATTTTAACATTCTGTCTTCTAAATTATAAACCAGATTCTAAGTATAATTCTCCAGCCAGCAAAATATGACTTTTTTAATCCTCTGGGGAGACAAATGTACTTCGGATAAAATAAGAATGAATTTCAGAAGTCAGAAGGGTTAATAAGGGGTGAAAGCCCCCTAGACACAGCATGCAGCTTCTTTTCAAATCAAGGACAGTGTAAAAACGTCTGAGCAATCAAGCGGGAGTGTTTCTACAACTTTTTAAAGAACCTTTTATTATAGAAAATTTCACGATTACACAAAAGCACAGAGAAAAGTATTAAAAGTCGAGAGAAAAGTGTAACCCCCATGTGCACATCACCAGCTTCAACTATTGCCAATATTTTGCCAATGTTTCATCCACCACCACCCCACACACTTTTTTTCCTCAGCTAGAGTATTTCAAAGCAAGTCAAAAGCTTTTCTACTTCGTTTCGCCTCCTTATTTTCTAAACGTTTTCCTATGCTCCTTTTGCTGACCTCTGCAGCCAAGTTGATAAAAGGGTAGAGGGAGAGGCTAGCTTTCATAGTAACCCCGCCAAAGAGACTTTCCAGGAATGCGTGTTATACCTTTCTCAATGGCATCTGTTAACAATCATAAAAATAAAGAGGGTCCCCTCTGGTACTGCTTAAGCAGAAAGAATTCCGTTTATATTCCAATGCAAACATTGTTGCTGTTAATATTAAACTGCAGAGGCCGGCACACAGAATTGCCTATGGGAAGGGTGGTTAGTTTCTCTGAGGACTGAAAGAAAGTGCCAAGTTTGACCCCTTTCTTCAAAGTCCTTCAAAGAAGCGCTCCTCGGGTAGGTCCTGCCTTTCTCAGGGAAATTTCTAAGTTCTAAGGTTGTTGGGTTTGGGGAGCTTCATCTTTACCTGCGAGGCTTGTTTGGTCCCCGAGGGCACTGTCAGCTGAGATCAGAGCTCCCGAGGAGGCGGGCGGGGACGCTGCAGCTGGGAGCCTCTCAGCCAGCCTGAGCCGAAGGCCGCGGAGCCAAGGCCGGGCCACAGCACCCGGAGCTCCCGCCGAGACTGCGGAGGAGGAGAGAGCAGCGCCGCACCACGGCCGGGAGGTGGGAGGGGAAAGGGGGCGATGACGCGGGGTGGGTGCGGTGGGATGGGGGAGAAGGGGAGGAGGAGGAGGTGGGCAAGAGGAGATGGAGATGGAGAGGGAGGGAGGAGAGGGGACTTCCCTGGAGGAACAGGACGGACTTGGCCGTGTCTCGCCCCAGCATTTCTGCCCACAAGCTAAATTAAGCATTAGGAAAAATTCATCAGTAGGTTCACAGGGGATGCCTGTCCCTTTGATAGTATGCACTCCTTTAACAGTCTCAGGGTTTGTTCAGTAAGTCTTATTCCCCACTGCTTGCTGTTGAGACCCCAGGCATCTAGAAGAACAGAGGGCGTCTCCCCAACCTATCCCAAGCTAGTCTCCACCAGGGACCTCGCTTCTCTGGATGCACAAGCCGTAAGGTTACCCCGACTTGTACCAGCGCCAAGCGCGAGGGCCGCCTGGAGCCCAGGGTTCCCACCAGTGCCCTGACTGCACACGAGGATGGGGACCCCAAGCTAGGACGCCCGGACCCCCGGGAGCATCCTGCGCTGCCTCCAGGGGGAGCGCGTCAGTTTCCGTCTGCCGGGAAAAGGCTGGTTTTCTTCTTTGGACGAAAAACCTTTAAGGTCCTTTCCCATCTCAGTCCCACCAGCATTCTAATCTCATCCGTTCTCTCGTACTTTAATTGTCCTCTTTAGGAGAGGGGTGGGGGGCCACATGAGGAAGGAAGCCTCATTTGTTTAACAACAAATTCTAGTGGGTGACGGGTCTGGGGCAAGATGCCCTGATACAACAAGTACAAAACTCAGTCCTGGCCCTAAAGCGGGGAGATCAAGTAAATGCACAAGTATTTATGACACAAGGTCTTAGCATGTCTTGTAACACTCGGTTCGTTAGTGAATTATTGCATATCTCAAGTTTCTCTGTACCTTTAATGAGATCATAACATACTTAGCATTGTCCCTCGTTATACTCAACAGACTGGTTCCAGGCCCTCTTCCCCTCAGCCCCCCATACTAAAATCATCTCATATTCAAGTCCAAGTCCAGTTGTGGGCCCTGGGGAACACGTATATAGGAAAAGTCTGCCCTCTGTTTAAGCAGTTCTCCCTGAAAATGCTGTTTTCTAACCTCTTTTGGGTGAAAAAAAAAATGTGTGTAAGTGGACCTGTGCAGTTCAAATATGTGTCCAAGGGTCAACTATATATACAATTTCATTGCTGTTTTCTCATTTAGCATTGTTAACATATGCATTTACCCATATATTAAATCCATTGGTAATTTTTACCAGTTAGAATTAGTTTTGAAGCTCTCTGCCTCACCAATTAGATCATAATAGCCACATGTATCTTTGAATCACCACCATCTACCATAGGGCCTGGCATATAGTAGCTGCTGGATTATACGTGGAACTAAACAGTTTGCTAGTCAGCTGGAGTGTGAAGTCACAGAGAAAGCCCAGAACGCAGAATGGGAATCCTGCCTGACACTAAATAGCTGTGTGCCCTGGGCCTCTGCTTTTTCATCTGTAAATTGAGATGGTTGAGCTGGAGGAGTTCCAAGGCCTGCAGCTCTCAAACATTTTTGGGATTCTAACACTGTATAAATCCAGAAGGATTCACTGTGGACCCAGGTCTGCTTCCTTCACTTTATTCACCATTCTCTATTGGCATCACAGAAAGCAGACTTCCAGGGCTCTCTCATTTTCATGCCCCCCTTCCTGAACTTTTGACCCCAAGCCCTCTTGCACCCTATTTCTGGATCTATTCCAGGTTGTCTTATTGGTTTGACTGTTTTCAAAATGTATCGCTTTACTTCATCTGGTCCTGATGCTTCATATTTACTCTTTTTCTAGTTCTAGGTTTCTGGCTTCCTCCTTATTTTTAAAAAATGTTAATTCATTAAATTTTTAGAGACAGGGTTTTTTAATTCTCACTCTGTCACCCAGGCTGGAGTGCAGCGGCAGGATCATAGCTGACAGTAACCTCAAATTCTGGGCTCAAGCAATTCTCCCACCTCCACCTCCCAGGTACACAGGCACATGCCATCTCACCCAGCTTTTTTAATTATTTCTTTTGTAGAGGCAGGATCTTGCTATGTTGCCCCGGCTGGTCTTGATGTCCTGGCCTCAAGCGATCCTCCTGCCTTAGCCTCTCAAAGTGCTGTGATTACAGAAGTGAGCCACCATGCCTGGCCAGAATTCTGGCTTCTCTTAATCAAGATTTCTTCTCCTGGCCTAGTCCGGCCCCTCAGGTTTTCTATAGCAAAGTATGAGCAATTCTGACACCCATACCAAACTAGATTCTCAACCTATCAAATTCCTCGTTCTGGTCTTATAGTGATGGTCCTATAATTTTCCAGTGTTTCTCAACCAGCTTTCCACATGGGAATGAAAACTTTGTATAATATAACTCTTACCATTTTAGGAAATAATGCATTGTAGGAAATGTTATCAGTTAAAAAAATTAAACTCATAACAAAGTTTCTAGCCGTGTCTCCTCAAGCTCTTAGACTTTATCTTCAATTATTGTGATTATTGTGACCAAAGACTTTATCAAATTACTTTTAATACAACCCAAATTCTTGATTAATGCACCAACAAAATTGATAACTATTTGTCCTTTGTGAGGTCCCCAGCTTAATGGAGGCATTTGTATGCTTCTCCGGAAATGGAACCAAGAGGCCCAGAACACATCTTCTGTCACATTTCAGGTCGTGAGAGGGGTACAGTGGCCTCTATAGAAGAAAAGCGGTGACCACTGTCAGGCCTGGCTATGATTAAGGCTGCACTACTTAGCCTTTTCTTCTACACTTGATTTCCCAAGAGGCTGAGACCAAAATAGAATAAATCTCTATCCAAGACTAAATCTTATTTATCATGGAAATGCACTTGGAAAGTTTTAGCTGTGGAAAGACAGGAAGAGGAGATGTTTCATGGTCCATGGTGAAGCTCTAAGTGATGACTCAACCTTGTAGAGGGACCTGAATTGCTGTGGCTCTAATCTTCCTGTTAACTTTTAATCCCAAGGTTTTATCAAAACCCTCTTTATTATTTATTAGGTTGTATGGTTCTGCCTGTTTAAAAACCTAGGGGTCCCTTGGTTAAGGCAGACTAAGAAAATTAAGCAGATGTAATAAGAAAAAAAAAGATAAGGTAGCATTTGTCCTCAAATTAGATATATTCTGATAGAAGCCACCTATGATCTGCTCATTTGAGGAACAGTTGCTGGCGCTCCACAAATCTGCAAAACCATTGGCTTTCTCTGTCTTTTTGGGTGGCCCAAGGAAATGCAATGATGTGTTCCCCCAAAAATCTGAAAGTTGGGTCCATCAGTGCAGCCCCTCCTCCATTTGGTCCTGTTCTTTCTGATAGGCAGTGTTGATCTCTCTGCTGCGTTTGTGCCAGCACTGGTCCTGGGTACTTGCCACACTGTTCGGGAATTATTTTTTTCCATGTCTGCCTCTCAGATAGGACAGCTTCAAGGGCAGCAAAACTTTTATATATGCAGCACTAAGTACAGTACCTGCAACGTAGATATTTAACAAATGTTAACTGAGAAAATCAAATGAACCAGAATCAAGACATTCTACCACTCTCATCTGTAGTTTAGACACAATAGAGAGAATTATCAGAGGAAACTGGATTTCTTACAGAAACCAGAGACTTAACCTAGAAGCATCATAAATAAATATAAATTAAAAATCTGAAGAGGACATGAACTCCAGGAAATGCAGCCAGGACTAAAGCACTGGGCCCCAACCAGAAAGTCTCCCAGAGACAGGATTTCACAGGACATTGCCAGAGGAGAGAGACTCTTGTAAAGTTTAATTCATAGGCATGTAAATTAAGGCTAATGGATCAGTCATTTATATTCCAAGTTAGGAAATTTATGATAGCTTTTTGTTTTATATTTTATTATGACATGTTTTCTTGGTTCTGGAAATGATGATTAAATAACTAGAGGACATGAATAAGCCTTCAATAAAGAGATTTATCAGAGTCAAATATCCTGGGCAAACCACCTAGTTAATCACATACCCAGTCAAGAAGAATGAAGGCTATTCCTCCTCCTTCTGCATGGCCTCTGAATATGGAACTGAACCCACTATGGATAAGAACAGCGTACTCAATGGAAATATATCTGGGATTAGGAAACTAAGGTTTGAACCTGAACACTACCACTTATCTGCCATGTGATTTGGGCCAAGCCACTTAACCTCTGGGAGTCCCTCTTCCCTCATTTGAAAGTTAGCATGATAAATGTTGTCTGGAAGAGTGGTTATGAGGAGCAAATGAAGAATGTATGTGGACACCCTTAGCTGTGGCCTGGCACATAAGTGCTTAATAAGGAGAGCCAGGAATTGGCCCCAGGAGCAGTCTAGTGAGTGACATATGACTGGTTTTTGTGCTTCCACTTCACTCCCAGGAAAGGCAAGAGACCATGGTACCTCTAATGTCAGCTTCTCTCTGTTATACTTTCCCTTCCCTTTCTTTCTTTTTCTTTTTCTTTTTTTTTTTTTTTCTTTTTTGACATGGAATCTTGCTCTATCGCCCAGGCTGGAGTGCAGTGGCACAATCTTGGCTCATTGCCACCTCTGCCTCCCAGGCTCAAGCGATTCTCCTGCCCTGCCTCAGCCTCCCGAGTAGCTGGGACTACAGGCACGTGCCACCACACCCAGCTTATTTTTGTATTTTTAGTAGAGGTGGGGTTTCACCATATTGGTCAGGCTGGTCTCGAACTCCTGACCTCAAGTGATCTGCCTGCCTCAGCCTCCCAAAGTGCTAGGATTACAGGCGTGAGCCACTGTAACCAGTTCCTTCTCTTTCTTATAATGCCCCAAGATTCTCACTAGATCCAGAGATGAAGCATCCATTAAATCAAATAACCTTCATCACATTTAGGTAACCTCCTAGAGGATGAATAAAAAATCATCAGTGAAGTTAGAGAGTGGGGACGTCCTGCTTCGGAGCGGGAATCTTCATTGTGCCAGCGACTAAAAAGAGAATTAAATATGGGTGATGTTGAGAAAGGCAAGATTTTTATTATGAAGTGTTTCCAGTGCCACACCGTTGAAAAGGGAGGCAAGCACAAGACTGGGCCAAATCTCCATGGTCTCTTCGGGCGGAAGACAGGTCAGGCCCCTGGATAATCTAACACAGCCGCCAATAAGAACAAAGGCATCACCTGGGGAGAGGATACACTGATGGAGTATTTGGAGAATCCCAAGAAGTACATCCCTGGAACAAAAATGATCTTTGTTGGCATTAAGAAGAAGGAAGAAAGGGCAGACTTGATAGCTTATCTCAAAAAAGCTACTAATGAGTAATAATTGGCCACTGCCTTATTTATTACAAAACAAATGTCTCGTGACTTTTTTATGTGTACCATACTTTAATAGATTTCATACACCAGAATTCAGATCATGAATGACTGACAGAATATTTTGTTGAGCAGTCCTGATTTAAAACTAAGACTGGCTTGTGGTTAAATGAGTATGTTCAGTTTTTGAATTTTAATAGTAATTCCAATTCAGTAAATGCTATCACTGTTTACCCCTTCTAAAGATATGATTAGACTTTGTTAGTAATGTTCAACTTTTCGCAAAGATGGTGAGTGCCATCTTAAAACTTACTGGAGATTGGTTTTATATTTAGATTTATATAGCTGGTTCTGTGAATATATTTAAATTACTAGGGAAATTCCTTCACTGTCTCAGTACCAAGCAAGATTCACCTGTGTTCCTGTGTTTTGTGTTCATTTGCCTCTTAAAGGCAAGGGTTGAAAGTAAATAAGGTAGCAATGTCTAGAGTTTTGGCCTTAACGATGCCAATCTAATTATAATTCCCTGTATTTAAAATGGTTCCTTTTACTTATTGAAAAGCATTTTAGTATGGTTTATGTGTAATATTAAAGATTATTCACTTCTCACATCTTACAAATTTATAAGGTCACATGCTTTTAAAATAGTAGCAAGTTAAACTTCACTCTTGAATTCTTTACAATCTAAGTCAAACTAAGTTATAATTTAGGATTGTCTTTAAACAGCCATTCAGAAACATAAATCTGTAGAACTGTGTATTTGTGATTGGGAATGGTGCTTTTGCCAACTTAAAAGGATTAAAGTAGTGGAGATATACACAAATTTTAAAATTATGTGTGATTGCAAGACTAAAGATAATTAAAAAGAAAACCACAGATCATGAAAAAAAAAATCATCAATGAAGAGATGATAGATGAGAAGAACAATGAGAGATGGGAATAACTCACAGGCTGAGCCACATTTTGTCTTTAAGGACAAACATTTCAGATTGCAGATGTTTTGGTGTGGCCAGAAAATTTGAAGATTTCATTAAAAATTTGATTTCTAGTTTTTTGGTGTGTGAGAGAAAAATTAGACCATCAGGCAAGTCTGGTCCACATTCCCTCATGGCAGTAGTCAGCTGAAGCTAAGTAGGAGCTAACAATTCAAATGAAACAGGCCCGCTTGAGGTCGGCAGGTGTCACCACTCCTTGTTGTTGCCTCCATATGCTGTCAGAGTATTGGTTTCCATTCGCCATCTCCAATGCGTGATTGTTTCTCTTACTCCTAGCCAACTGCACAAACTACATGCGAGGTTACCAGAAAAGATAAGGATCGTTTGCATATCAAAAAGGGAATCCTGGAAGCAGAAGAATTGTTGGGAGAGAGAAAGTTTTAAAACTTGGAGTAGAAAGAACAGCTAAGAGACTGTTAAAATAGTTCAAGCTAGATATTATGAAGCTTCAAACCAGGCAGTAGCCATGGAGGTGGAGTTGGGGAGAGAACAGATTCCAGAGATGTGTCAGGGTTCAAATTGAGTGAGCTGGTGACTGAACATAAGGAATTAGGGAAAGGGAGGATTTCAGGGCTCAAAATAAATTAAGGCTATGTACAGAGATACTTATTGCAATCATTTTTGTATAATAGCAGAAAAGAAGAAATAAAGTGAATGCCCATAAAGGGAAAATAGTTGAATACACTATGGTATATCCATACTCTGGGATATTATGTTGCTATTGTCAAGAATAAATCAGAACCAAACCAGCTGCATTGTAGGGATTTCCTCAGTGTAGTTAAGTAAAATGCACCGAGGAACATATATAAGATGTTCCCATTTATAGAAAAGCAACAACCAAAGAACTTACATATGTATCTATATGTAGATATGTATACATAAATGCATATGTGTGATTATGATTATGTGAATAAAGGAGAAGGTATAGAAAATATACTGTATTTTAGAATGTGGGGGTAAGCGGAGAAGGAAAGAACTAAGGAGGAAGCAAAACATCTGTATTAAAAAATGTCATTTTGAGCTTTCAAAGAATGTATATGACTCTGTTTTATCAAACTGCATGTGTGTATATAACCATAAAAAAGATGCATGAGGTTGTCATATGGAGCTTGAGGGACTCCAACTTATTTTAATTTTCTTATATTATTATAGATTATTTATAAAATTGGCATAAAACCCCTACAATATGTGAACCTAAAGAGGCTCTTTAAAATTAAGTTTAGGGTCAGGTGCAGTGGCTCACACATGTAATCCTGGCACTTTGGGAGGCTGAGGTGGAAAGATCACTTGAGCCTAGGAGTTCGAGGCAATAGCTTGGGCAACAAAATGAACCCTTGTCTCTGCAAATAATAAAACATTAGCTGAGCATGGTGGCATGTTGTGTAGTCCCAGCTACTCAGGAGGCTGAGGTAGGAGGATTGCTATAGCTGGGAAGTTTCATGCTGCAGAGAGCTAGGATCGCACTACTGCACTCCAGCCCAGAGCAAGACGCTGTCTCAAAAAGAAAAAAATAAGCTTATTCATTTTTTTAAGCCACAATAAATCTATTTTAATATAGACAAACACAAATCAAGGTATACTTTTTTTCAGCCATTTCAACATTCCTCGCACATTAGGTCTAGATCCTGCTTCAGGTATTTACCAGTTGGGTGAACTGGGGCAATGTGCTTAATCTCCCTCCGCTTGATTTTTCTTATTGGAAAAATTGGAGTGGTAATCTCAACCCTGAAAGGTGTTGTCAGGATCAAATAAAAGAATATCTAAAGTATTATAACTCTTACTATGAGAGCCCATAGTAGGCTCTCAATAAATGGCAGCTACTTTTCAAAATCACTCTCTACCCCTGCTCATGGTGTCACAAAGGTGACATGATTGATGATTTCAGCCATGGCCTATAGTCCCTCCCTAACATCCACTGGAACTTCTCGGTTCAGTTCGGGGGATAATGGTCTCTTCCCCTTTTCTCTCAACTTTGATCAGTTACTTGAGGCCTGGGAATGAATTGTGGCCTGCTGTCCAGTGAGCAAGCAGCAGGGCTCACACAGTTTTTTCCTCATCCAATTTTAGCTGATCTCACTTCGTAGTTTAAAACTTAACCATCAAATTCAAAATATGTTTTCAAACCTCCTAGCCACATTTAATTTGACGAATAGAAGCCCTTATTTTTGTATGTTTCTGTAAATTTTTTTTGTTTTTGTTTGTTGGTTTGTCTAGCAAGTTTTGCCCAAAACATAAAGGAAAGGATTAAATAAATGCAGGGTTTAGATGTGATAGCATTACTAAGAGCTAGCTAACTAGCTAATGTATTTACAGAGTCGCTGCTCCCTCCCTGCCCCACAAATATGATGGAAACTACTTGAACTTTTGACACAAATATGGTCAAATCACTTCAACGGAACTAAAATCACCTTATATTTGCATATTTGTTTAGTATCTGTACTTCTGAGAAAGAGATACTAAGACATTTCAGATAAAGCTGTACTATGTTGGCACTGAAATTGCCTAGAGTATTTTATTCCTAGCCAAGCAATTCCACATAGGACTAGATAAAACAGAATCATTTGATTTGCTGAGTTCTCTGTTTTATTTCTAAATATATCACCAATATTGGGAAAATGTATAAATGCATTTACAAATGTAAATCCAAATCACTTGAAAGTTCCCCTCAAAGTCTGGCTCATGGAGCACAGTACATTAAATCTCAAGTCTGTCTTAGCCCAAAGCTTTTCAAAACAAATATCAGAGAGCTGGACTTTGGGTATTTCTTGAATTGAATGGAATATTTTATTTGTGTAAGAGTTTCTGAATAGAGTTTGCTTTTTGTGTGTGTCTCTACGCTTTAACCTTCTTCAAAAGGAAGAGCATTTTCAACACTGTAGAAAACAAACCTTCAGATGTGGTCACTTATGGGAAAAATTCTGTTCAATTTGGTTTACCATGATTAGTAGACAGTACTCAACATTTACTGTGTATAATGCCTGAGTCATTGGCATGTTGGATAATGCCAATTCTGCATAATTTTTTATTGTAAGTGGCTGTCCTGTGCAGTGTAGGATGCTTAGCAGCATCCCTTGCCTCTACATGCTAGATACCAATAGCACATCTTTGCACCATGCCTCACTGTCCAGCTGTTTACAATAAAAAATGTCTCCAGACATCACCAACTATCCCTTGAGAGGTAAAATCGCCTCTGGTTGAGTACCACTCACTATCCCAGACACTTTTACACAGGTCATTTTAATAACTCTTCATAACAGAGGCTATAAGAGTTTAGGTAATTTTCCCAAGGTCACATAGTAGGTAAGTGAGTGAGTTTCTGGGATTCAAATTCCAGTTGCTATAATTCCACACTTCTTTTAGAAATCATGCTGGGAAAAAAAAAAAGAGAAGAGGGTGAGAAAGCCAACTTAGGGTCAACACTTCTTAAAACAAATTTTATTCTGAGTGCCTGAGTGCTATTCCTTCCTAATACTTTTCCATATTCTCCAACACCATCCTTGTCCCCAAGATGTGCTTGTAGCTGCCACTGGCTCCCAGCCCTTCCCTCCATCAAATACCCCATTTTTCCCTGAGAGATCAAAGCTATCTGATGTGAATAAGCATTTCTGCCTTCTTCTCACAATTATTCTGGCACCCAAGCCATCCTTTACCACCCTTCTTTTTAAGCCCATCCCCTCTCTGTGTGACCTTGATTGTCCCCCTCTCCTTTCCCTCTGGCGTTGCTTCATGAATTGTCCCCATTGCAAATTATCCCTATTACAAAGCTTCAATTCTTCCCTAAGCCTGAGAACATGCTTATCCCACTGCAATGGTTAATTTTTTGTGTCAATTTGGCTAGGCCATAGTACCCAGCTATTTGGTCAAACATTATTCTAGATATTCCTGTGAAGGTACTTTTTATATGGAGTTAACATTTAAATCAGCAGACTCTGAGTAAAGCAGGTAACCCTTCCTGATATGGGTGGGCCTCATCAAATCTGTTGGAGAACTTAATAGAAAAAAGGATGACCTTCTGTAAGTAAGAAGAAATTCTGCCAGCAGACTGCCTTTGGACTTAAGCTGCTACTCTTCCCTGAGTCTCCAGCCTGCTGGCCTAGCCTGCCGATTTTGGACTTGCCAGCCTCCACAACTGCATAAGTCAATTCCTAAAAATAAATTTCTCTATCCTGTATCTACATCCTATTAGTTCATTTTCTTTGCAGAGCCCTTACTAAGAAACCTTTCCCCTAAAGCTGCTTTGCATCTAAGCTCAAATGTTCTCTTCTCCACAAAGTCAGTTCAACTAACCTCCCTCCTTCCTCTGCTGGTATTGCTCTTACAGCCATCATAGGTGATGTTTGAAAAGTTGGAAAATCTGCACTATGAGGACAGGTGTATTAGTCCATTTTCATGATGCTGATAAAGACATACCTGATAAAGACACTGGGTAATTTATAAAGAAAAAGAGGTTTAGTGGACTCACAGTTCCACATGGCTGGGGAGGTCTCACAATCATGGCAGAAGGTGAAAGGTACATCTTACATGGCAGCAGGCAAGAGAGAGAATAAAAACCAAGGAAAGGGGAAACCCCTTATGAAAACATCAGGTCTCATGAGACTTCTTCACTACCAGAAGAACAGTAGGGGGGTAGCCACCCCTATGATTCAATTATCTGCCACCTGGTCCCTCCTACAACACGTGGGAATTATGGAAACTACAATTCAAGATGAGATTTAGGTGGGGAGACAGCCAAACTATATCAACAAGGCCTTATTTATTTCATTTTTACATTTCCCATAGTAGCACAATAACTTGAGCATAGCAAATAATTAAACTTACTCCTTTGAAAAGTCAAATTATCCTTAAATGATGTTGAAAATAATTGAAACTGAGAAAAATGCCACAATAAACATTTCCTTTGGTATTTCTGGATGTAGATATCTGATTGTGAAATTTTCTTATTAAAAACATCTGTAATAGGAAATGTAACCCTTTTTTCTCATAAAAAATGTTTTCTGGAGTTGCGGTAAAAGAATAATGCAAATACAGAAACCTATAGCTTATATTTACAGAACTTCAAGATCAGAGGAGGAATCATTTGCCAAATTCACATGGTGATGAACAGACAGGGCGAGTGGCAGACACTTTTTCCCTATAATGCCAAGTGTGTTCATAAAAAATTAGAACATTAGGGGAAAATTGAATTAATTATGTATTTAACTAGATTTTTTTAAGTAAATAAGAAAGAAAAAGCAATAGGGTTCAGAGAAGGAGAATTTCTGATGTTAGTGAAAAACAGTTATATTGGATGGAATTTTGAGCTTTAGGCTCTTAACCAGAAAGTGAGTTTTAAAATAGAAACACATTTGCAGAGAATTATAAGCACTTTTTTAAAAATTCAGTGGGATTTACCAGTTTGTTTTTTTTTTTAAAGACAGCGTCTTGCTCTGTCACCCCAGTTGTAGAGCAGTGGTACAATCATGGCTCACTACAATCTTGACTTCCCGGGCTCGAGCAATCCTCCCACCTCAGCCTCCCAAGTAGCTGGGACCACAAGCAGGCACCACCATGCCTGGCTAACTTTTTAGTTTGTGTAGAGATGAGGTCTCGCTATATAGCTCAGGTTGGTATCAAACCCTGGCCTCAAATAATCCCCCTACCTCAGCCTCCCAAAGTGCTGAAATTCAGGCATGAGACACTGTGCCTGGTCTCACTGATGTGTTTTTTAAAAAAAGTTGTAGAAATACTCAGTGCTCTAAATTGAAGAAAGAAAAAAGTACTCACAATAACAAAATGACTACAAATCAAATCACTTTTGTTTTTATATTTGTCTCTGGCTTTACAGTCTTAATCTATATAGAGTTCTAATTTTTCCAACATTTTATTACAAAATCTCTCAAACATACATTCTTTTATCCATGTTATTTTGAAAATACCCTTCAGGCCAGGCACAGTGATTCATGCCTGTAATCCCAGCACTTTGGGAGGCCGAGGCAGGTGGATCATGAGGTCGGAAGTTCAAGACCAGCCTGGCCAAGATGGTGAAACCCCCATCTCTACTAAAAATACAAAAAAAAAAAAAAAAAAAAAATAGCCAGGTGTTGTGGCGGGCGCCTGTAATCCCAGCTACTCGGGAGGCTGAGGCAGAGAATTGCTTGAACCGGGAGGTGGAGGTTGCAGTGAGCCGAGACCACGCCACCCCCCCCCAGCCGGGGAAAAAAAAAGAGACTGTTTTAAAAAAAAAAAAAAAAAAAAATCAAAGTAAAATGCAGATCTATACTTCATCACAACCAAGCAGGACTAATTCTAGGTATATAGGCTCATTCAACGCTCAAAAATCAACTAATACATATGGATGGAAAACGTATTTACCCCAAAGAGTTGAAAATGTACATCCACACAAAAACCTGCACAAGAATGTTTATAGCTACTTTATTCATAATTGGTAAAAATTTAAAGCAATCCAGATATCCTCAAATTGATGAATGGATAAACACACAGATATACCTATACAATAGCACATTATTCAGTGATAAAAAGAAATGAGCAGCTGGGCGCAGTGTCATGCCTGTAATGCCATCACTTTGAGAGGCTGAGGTGGGTGGATCACCTGAGGTCAGGCATTCAAGACTAGTCTGGCCAACATGGTGAAAACCTGTCTCTACTAAAAATACAGAAATTAGCCAGGCGTGGTGGTGTGCACCTGTAGTTCCAGCTACTCAGGACGCTAAGGCAGGAAAATCGCTTGAACCCGGGAGGCCGAGGTTGCAGTGAGCCAAGATTGTGCCACTGCACTCCAGCCTGGGCAACACAGTGAGACTTCATCTCAAAAAAAAAAAAAAAAAAAAAAAAAGAAATGAGCTGTCAAGCCATGACAAGACATGAAGAAATCTTAAGTGCATTTTGCTTTGTGAAAGAAACCAGTTTGAAAGGCTACACATAGTATGTTATAGACTGAATTGTGTCTTCCCAAATTTATATGTTGAAGCCTTAACTCACAATGTGACTACTGTATTTGGAGACAGGACTTTTACGAGGTAAAGTTAGATTAGGTGACAGTGTGGTCCAATGAAACTGTTGTCCTTTCAAGAAGACAAAGGGGCCAGGGCAGTGGCTCATGCCTGTAATCCCAGCACTTTGGGAGGACAAGGCAGGAGGCTCACTTGAGCCTAGCAGCTCAAAACCAGCCTGGGCAACATAGTAAGACCCCATCTCTACAAAAGATACAATTTTAAAAAATTAGCCAGGCATGTTGTCATGTGCCTGTAGTCCCAGGTACTCAGGAAGTTGAGGTGGGAAGATTGCTTGAGCTCAGGAGATTGTGACTCAATGAACTATGATTACACCACTGCACTCAGCCTGGGTGACAGAGCAAGACCCTATCTCAAAAAACAAAAAAGAGAGATAGGAGAGCTCCTCCTCTCCCCTGCTTTCTCTCCCCCCATTTTCTTTCCTCTTCCCCCATTTTCCTTCCTCTTCCCCCATTTTCCTTCCTCTCCCTCTCCCACCTCTCTCTCCCACTCTCTCTGCAGAGAAGAGGCCATGTGAGGACACAGCAAGAAGGCAGCCATGTACAAGCCAGGAAGAGAGGCCTCACCAGAAACCAACCCTGATAGAGCCTATATCTTGGATTTCTAGCCTCCAGAGCTGTGAGAAAATAAATTTCTTTTTTTAAGCCACCCAGTGTGCAGTATTTTGTTATGGCAGCCCAAGCAGATGACAGATTTTAAATACTGAGAAGTGAGATGCTGCTGTAACAAATACCTAAAAATGTGTAAGTGTCCTTGGAACTGGGTAATGGGTAGAGGCTACAAGAATTTTGAGATGCATGTTAGAGAGAGCCTAGATTGCCTTGAAGGGACCTTTGTTAGGAATATAGGTGTTAAAGGTGCTTCTGGTGAGGTATCAGATTGAAACAAGGAACAGGCTGTTGGAAACTAGAAGAAAGGCAAACTTTGTTATAAAGTGGCAGGGAACTTGATTGCATTGTGTTTAGTGTTTTGTGAAAGGTAGAACTTATGAGCAATGAAATTGGAAATTTAGCTGAGGAGATATTTAGGCAAGATCTTGCAGGTGCAACCTGGCTTCTCCTTACTGCTTATAATAAAATGCAAGAGGTGAAATACATTGAAAGAACTGTTAAGCAAAAAGGAACCAGAAACTGATGATTTGGAAAATTCTTAACCTATCCATATTTCCAAAAAAATGAGAAGCATGTTCTGGAGAGAATACCAAGGGCGTGGTGGGACAATCAGTCCATAAGGAGATTACTCATAGAGCTAATCAGTCATCTCAGCAGCACCACAATAGAGAGGGGATTATACCCGCAGAGACACTGCCAGTTTGCACCAAAGAAACAGGAACACAATGGAATAAAGGAAGGCTTTTGGATGTCTGGGATTCTGCAGGATTAGATAATAGAGCTATTTGACTGTAAAAATGCTTTATCCTTCAGAGATAAAGAAAAATGACTCTGAGAGCAATTCAGGTTTGCCACTCCCTCCTCCAGTCCAGGAAGCAAGGCTGTTTCTTCCTCGGTTTCAGAGCGGAGGTTCCCCTTCATGGTTTCAGCAGACCAGGCTACTCCCATCCAGTGCCTCAGGGGCAAGACCATAGCAAAGAGCTGTATGGCTGGGGCCTCCACCAAAAGCCAAGGTGGAAGGGCCACTACCTAGGGCTATAGGGGTGTTGCTGCCACCCCAGTGGACACAAAAGGCCAACGAGGATTATTCTTGAGCCTTAAGGCCAAAAAGGATTATTCTTGTGTGTGTGTGTGTGTGTGTGTGTGTATGTGTGTGTGTGTGTGTGAGAGAGAGAGAGAGAGAGACAGAGTTGCGCTCTGGTGTCCAGGCTGGAGTACAATAGCAAGATCTCGGCTCACCGCAACCTCCGCCTCCTGGGTTCAAGAGATTCTCCTGCCTCAGTCTCCTGAGTAGCTGGGATTACAGGCATGCGCTCCGACACCCGGCTAATTTTGTAATTTTTATTAGAGATGGGGTTTCTCCATGTTGGTCACGCTGGTTTTGAACTCCCGAGCTCAGGTGATTTGCCTGCCTTGGCCTCCCAAAGTGCTGGGATTACAGGCGTGAGTTACCACGCCCAGCCAAGAAGATTATTCTTGAGCCTTAAGACCTAATGGAATTTGACTTGCTAAGTTTTGGACTTGCCTGGGGACTATCACCCCCTCTTCTTTCCAATTTCTCCCCTGCCTTTTTTTTTAGATGTAGTTTTGCTATGTCGCCCAGGCTGGAATACAGTGACACAATCTCTGCTCATTGCAACCTCTGCCTCCCGGGTTCAAGCAATTCTCCTGCCTCAGCCTCCCAAGTAGCTGGGATTACAGGCATGCGCCACCACGCCTAGCTAATTTTTGTATTTTTAGTAGAGACAGATGGGGTTTCGTCATGTTGGCCAGGCTGGTCTCAAACTCCTGACCTCAGGTGATCCGCCCACCTCAGCCTCCCAAAGTGCTAGGATTACAGGCATGAGCCACCAAGCCTGGCCTAATTTCTCCCTTTCTGAATGAGAATGTGTATCCCATGCCTGTCCTACCATTGCATTTTGTTTTTAGGTTTCTGGGTTTTTGTTTTTGAGAGAGAGTCTCACTCTCTCACCCAGGTTCGAGTGCAGTGGCGCAATCTCAGCTCACTGCAACCTCTGCTTCCTGAGTTGAAGCAATTCTCCTGTCTCAGCCTCCCAAGTAGCCAGGACTACAAGTGCATGCCACCCTGTTCACTAATTTTTGTATTTTAGTAGAGACAGGGTTTCACCATATTGGTCAGGTTGGTCTCGAACTCCTGACCTCAGGTGATCCACCAGCCTTGGCCTCCCAAAATGCTGGTATTACAGGCATGAGCCACCATGCCCAGCCCCACCATTGTATTTTGTAAGCACATAATTTATGTGGTTTTATAGGTTCATAGCTGGAGAGGAATTTTGCCTTCAGGTGATTCATACTTAAGATACCTGATTCAGATAATATTTAGGCTGAGTTAAGACTTTTGGGGCTGTGGGATGGAGTGAATGCATCTTGCATGTACAAAGGACATGAATTTTAGGGGGATAGAGGGTAGAGTGTTATGGATTGAATTATGTATTCTTGAAATTCATGTTGAAACCCTAACCCACAACCTAACTCTATTTGTAGATAGGGCCTTTAGAGAGGTAATTAAGGTTAAATGAGGTCTTAGGGGTGGGACCTTAAGTCAAGAGGACTGGTATTCCTATAAGAAGAGTAAGAGACACCAGAGTTCTCTCTCTTTGTGTATGTGCACAGAGCATGAACATGCAGGGACAGTCAGGAAGAGCAGTCTCAGAAGAAACCAACCCCAATAGCACCTTGATCTTGGATTTCTAGTCTCCAGAACTGTGAACAAATAAATTTCTGTTGTTTAACCGCTCACTCAGTGGTATCTTGTGACAGCCTGCGTAGACTAATACACAATATGATTCCAACTATCTGACATTTTGGAAAAGGCAAAACTATAGAGACAATTTAAAAGATGAGTAGTTATTGGGAGTTCAGGGAAGAGAGAGAAGATGAGTAGGTAGAGCACAAGGCACTTTTAGGGTGATGAAACTATTCTTTTTTGTTTTTATTTAAGTTCTAGGGTACATGTACACAACGTGCAAGTTTGCTACATATGTATACATGTGCCATGTTGGTGTGCTGCACCCATTAACTTGTCATTTACATTAGGTGTGTCTCCTAATGCTATCCCTCTCCCTTGCCCCCTCCCCACAACAGGTCCCGGTGTGTGATGTTCCCCTTCCTGTGTCCAAGTGATCTCATTGTTCAATTCCCACCTATGAGTGAGAATATGCGGTGTTTGGTTTTCTGTTCTTGTGATAGTTTGCTGAGAATGATGGTTTCCAGCTGCATCCATGTCCCTACAAAGGACACAAACTCATCCTTTTTTATGGCTGCATAGTATTCCATGGTGTATATGTGCCACATTTTCTTAATCCAGTCTGTCACTGATGGACGTTTGGGTTGATTCCAAGTCTTTGCTATTGTGAATAGTGCCGCAATAAACATACATGTGCATGTGTTTTGATAGCAGCATGACTTATAATCCTTTGGGTATATCCCTAGTAATGGGATGGTTGGATCAAATGGTATTTCTAGTTCTAGATCCTTGAGGAATCACCACACTGTTTTCCACAATGGTTGAACTAGTTTACAGTCCCACCAATAGTGTAAAAGTTCCTATTTCACCACATCCTCTCCAGCACCTGTTGTTTCCTGATTTTTTAATGATTGCATTTATAACTGGTGTGAGATGGTATCTCACTGTGGTTTTGATTTGCATTTCTCTGATGGCGAGTGATGATGAGCATTTTTTCATGTGTCTGTTGGCTGTATGAATGTCTTCTTTTGAGAAGTGTCTGTTCATATCCTTTGCCCACTTTTTGATAGGATTGTTTGGTTTTTTTTTGTAAATTTGTTTGAGTTCTTTGTAGGTTCTGGATATTAGCCCTTTGTCAGATGAGTAGATTGCAAAGATTTTCTCCCATTCTGTAGGTTGCCTGTTCACTCTGATGGTAGCTTCTTTTTGCTGTACAGAAGCTCTTTAGTTTAATTAGATCCCATTTGTCAATTTTGGCTTTTGTTGCCATTGCTTTTGGTGTTTTAGACATGAAGTCCTTGCCCATGCCTATGTCCTGAATGGTATTGCCCAGGTTTTCTTCTAAGGTTTTTATGGTTTTAGGTCTAACATTTAAGTCTCTAATCCGTCTTGAATTAATTTTCATATAATGAGTAAGGAAAGGATCCTGTTTCAGCTTTCTACTTATGGCTAACCAATTTTCCAGGTGATGAAACTATTCTATATGATACTATAGTGGTAGCTACATGGCCTTATGCATTTGTTGAAACCCATGAAACTACAACACAGAGTGAGCCCTAATGGAAACTGTAGATTTTAGTGTATAATAACATATAAATATTGGTTCACCAATTTTAGCAAATGTGTCACACTGATGCAGAATGTTAATAAGAGGTAAATGTTTGTGTCATGGGCGGGGAGCGGGGTACTTTCTCTGCAATTATTTTGTAATCCTAAAACTACTCTAAAAATAAAGTCTATCAAAAAAAATTTTTTTGAGGCAAGGTCTCACTCTGCTATCCGGCTGAGTGCAGTGGTATAATCACAGCTCACAGCGGCCTCAAACTCCTGGGTACTTGTGATCCTCCTGCCTCAGACTCCTGAGCAGCTGAGACTATAGGCATGTGCCACCATGCCTGATTAAAATTTTTTAAAATAATGTTCTTATCATAGACAAGTGCCAGTTTTTTCTTGCCAATTTATGTGTACTTTTAATATAACACCTACATTATGCAGTTTTCTTTCATATTTTCTGGAAAATATTTTTCTCTTACTGTTGATATTTTATTTATTTTCTTTTTTAGAGATGAGGCCTTGCTTTTGTTGTTCAGGCTAGAGTGCAGTAGCACAATTATAGCTCATTGCAACCTTTAACTCCTGGGCTCAAGCGATCCTCTCACCTTAGCTGCCCAAGAGGCTGGGACTCCAGGTGAGCACCACCATACCCAGCTTTTTCTTTTAATTTTATTATTCTTTGTAGAGACAGGATCTTGTTATGTTGCCCAGGTTGGTGTTATTGATATTTTGAAGTCTTATTAAAATTTCACAGACTTGCCCAAATCAGCTGAAATCATAGCATATTTGTGACATAATGGTGATAGCAAAGGTTGGTTCACTTTTCAAAGAAAAGTGATATTCACCTGGGACATCTAAAAATATTGCATATTTAATTGTTTTTCCATGTGCTATTAGTCAGACAGAGGAGTTGAAAGTAGGGAAAGAAGTCAGAGTTGTCCAGATCCACTTCACAAGTAGTTGCCTTCACTAAGATGGGGCAAGCCTTCCTGCAACCTAGGACTTGCTGGAGGTGATGGTGGTTGCCAGGGAACCATATATGCCCAAAGTTATATATGCCCCAAATAATATATTTCCCTTTCTTTAGGGATAATTCAGGAAGGAATCTGAATTTGTTCATACTGAGTTTCTGTACAAACAAACCCCAAAAACATATACCATCTCTTCTAGGGACATTCAAGGGCCACTGACCTTTACTGTCCCCTTCCCTGACCATGTTCCTTCCAGTTCTCCCTGTTTTTATCCTTGGTCCTCTGCTCCCACTTTTAATACCTGTTCTACTCTCTGGACTTCCTTTATTTCCCTCTCTCTACTATATTCTGTTTATTTTTCCTCCACAATATCTTCCCGTTTATTTTGTGTCATTTATGGTTAAACCCATCTACTGAAGATATTTTTAAAAATTTTATTCAGTATGATTTTCAAACATATGCAAAAGTAGACAGTAGAATATCATGAACGCCCATATTCCCACTGGCCAACTTCAACAACTGTGTTTTTTCACCTATTTTTTCCATCCACTTTCTCCTAGCCCAGTATCATTTTGAAGCAAATCCAATAATCTTCCAAGATTGCTTTTGCACATCACTCTCTCTCCTCGATAGCCATTCCTTGGCCTCTGCTTACCTTTTCATCTTGTAGGAGGTTCTGTCAGAGCTTCGGGGCATAATGGGAAAAGAACAGGAAGGCATAACATACCGTGGTAGAGAGACTGACATTAGAGGTCTCAGGGGCTGTTTCTCTCCTGGGAGTCAGTGTAGGCAGTGATCAGCTTCTCTTTTCTTTTCTTTTCTTTTTTTTTTCTTTTTTTTTTTTTTTTTTTTTTTTGAGACAGAGTCTCACTCTGTCATCCAGGCTGGAGTGCAGTGGTGCAATCTCAGCTCACTGCAACTTCCGCCTACCCGGGTTTGAGCGATTCTCATGCCTCAGCCTCCTCTGTAGCTGGGACTACAGGCGCCCATCACCACGCCCGACTAATTTTTGTATTTTTAGTCAAGACAGGGTTTCACCATATTGGCCAGGCTGGTCTCAAACTCCTGACTTCAAGCAATCCACCTGCCTTGGCTTCTCAAAGTGCCGGGATTATAGGCGTGAGGCACCATACCCGGCCAGTGATTAGTTTCCAATGAGTGTAGTAGTGACCTTTGACGTCTGTCACCTGCTTTACTCTGCTCCAGGGGCCACTCCTCTGGATCAATGGCTTGTGCCTCAAGAAATTGGAGTTCTAGGTCTATTTACTGTATTTATCTTGAAATACCTTTAAGACAGACCTAAAATAATTCCTTCAGAAAAATTTCCAAGGAATATAAGCTCCCAGGAAACAAGACACATAAGCAAGATCCAAGAGAGTAAGATGCACAGAAACTGCACATATTTGAATTATTAGACATATTTTATTTTTTTAATTTAATTTTATTTAACGTTCCAGGGCACATATACAGGATGTGTAGGTTTGTCACATAAGTAAATGTGTGCCATGGTGGCTTGCCACACCTGTCAACCCATCACCTAGGTATTAAGCCCAGCATGCCTTAGCTATTTATCCTGATGCTCTCCCTCCCGTTGCCCCCCAGTCCCCTGAAAAGGCCCCAGTGCATGTTGTTCTCCATCCTGTGTCTATGTGACCTCATCGTTCAGCTCTCCCCTATAAGTGAGAACATGCCATGTTTGGTTTTCTGTTCCTGTGTTAGTTTGCAGAGGATAATGGCTTCCAGCTCCATTCATGTCCCTGCAAAGGATATGATCTCGTTCCTATTTATGGCTGCATAGTATTCCATGGTGTATATGTACCACATCTTCTTTATCCAGTCTACCATTGATAGGCATTTGGGTGGATTCCATAGACATAATATTTTAAATAAGTCTGCTTAAACAGTTTAAAGCAATAAAAGAAGGTATTGAAAATATGTGTAAAGGTCAAGAGATTCATTTCTAAAAGACCAAACAGATCTGAAAAAAGAACTAAATAAAATTTTTCAAGATGAGATTATAACTAAAATAAAAAACACAGTGAATATTTTCATAAATGAGATAGTCATACTAATATAATTGAACCTGAATGTGATTAAACCTCAAAATCCAACCATCAATTGACAGCATATATAGGAGCTAGAGGAATACGTTAAACTAAACTGCAGATAAGCAATTGTCAAAATCCGAACTGTAGAAATTTCCTTAATACAACTCATTGTTCTTAAAAATAAATTGCAAGGAAAATATAAAAATATGGAAGGGAACCTACTGATTATAAAAGGACATATTCACCAATTACAATATATTTATATCTTATTCAGATTCTGATTGAAACAACTTATAAAAATACAACATTTATAACACAGAAATTTAACAGCCACTGGATGTTGATGCTATTCAGTGGATATAATACTGTGGATATTAAATAATTATTGTTAATTTGGGCTGCTATAATGGTATAGTGATTTGTGTGAAAACAAGAGTTCTTTTACAGATACGTACTGAAATATTTATGGGTTTCTATTTTAATAAGTGATTAATCATCTTGGTTTGCTAAGGACTGTCCCAGTTTTAGCACTCAAGTCCCCATTCGAAGAAAAACCTCAGTCTTGAGTAAACTGTGATAGTTGGTCACTCTGGTATGGTGTCGATTCTGTGAAATTGGTTGAATTATTATGTATTGTAATCACTCTTGTTAAATATTTTTCCATTTGATTTGTTTCTTTTTTCTTTCTTTTACTTCTTGTTTTTTTGTTTTGTTTTGTTTTGTTTTTTTGACGATGGGGCAAATTCAGCTCACTGCAACCTCTGCCCACCCCAACCCTCCCAACACCTAAACCTCGGCTCAAGCCATCCTCCCACCTCAGCCACTTGAGTAGCTGGGACTACAGGTATGCGCCACTATGCCAGGCTAATTTTTGTATTTGTAGTAGAGATGGGGTTTCACCATATTGCCCAGGCTGGGTTGCTTGCCTTATTATTGAGTTGTAAGGGCCTAATCTATAATACATAGATTTTTAAAAATATATCACATGTATGTAAAAGTTACTAAGGTATAATTTATCAACAATTATATATACAAATCCTAAAAATACAACTTGTAAACTTTTACATAGTTATCTAAAATATATAATATTCTGAATACAAGTCCTGTGTCAGATATATGTATTTCAAGTATGTTCTTCTAGGCCAGGCTTGTCCAACCCACAGCCCATGGGCCACACACAACCTAGGATGGCTTTGAATTCAAACCGACACAAATTCATAAACTTTCTTAAAACATTGAGTTTTTTTGCAATTTCTTTCTTTAGCTTATCAGCTATCGTTAGTGTTAGTGTATTTTATGTATGGTCCAAGAAAATTCTTCTTCTTCCAATGTGACCCAGGGAAGCCAAAAGATTGAACACCCTCATTCTAGACTATGGAGTTCCTTTCTCTTCCTAAATAGTACCTTTTGATGAGCAAATTTTAAAATTTTGATGAAGACCAACTTATCAATTAAAAAATGTTATGGTTAGTGCTATTTGTGTCCTGTTAAAAAAATCCTTTCGCTATTTCAAGGCACTTTAAGCTTTCAAGTGTATATTTGATCTACCCAGAATTGACTTAGTGCATGGATGTGAGATAAGGGTCAAATTTTATTTCTTGTATGTACAAATATCTAGTTGCTCTAGCACCATCCATTGATAAGACCATCTTTTTTTTTTCTTGGATATAAATTATTGTCTCTGTTGTAAAGCAAGTGACCAAATATCCATGGGCTATTTTCTGGACTCTTTCTTCAGTTCTATTGATCTATTTATCTATCTTTATGCCAATGCCACACTGTCTTAATTGCCTAACCATTATAGCAAGTTTTAAATCTGTTTAAGTAGGTCTTCTAGCTTAGTGTTGGGTTTTTGTTTTTGTTTTTTTCTTTAGGATTGTTTTGGCTAGTGTAGGTCCTTTGCATTTTCATATGAACTACAGATTCATATTATCAGTTTCTACACACAAATAATTAAGCCTGCTGGGATTTTGATTGGGATTCTGTTAAATCTATAGATCAATTTAGGGGGAAATGATATCTCAAAAACACCACACAAGTGGTTTATCTCTACACGTATTTAGGTCTTTAATTTAATTTTTTTTTTTTTTTTTTTTTTTTTGAGTCTCCTCTGTTGTCCAGGCTGTAGTGCAGTGGCACAAACACTGGCTCACTGCCGCCCCAATTCCCCTGTGCTCAAGCCTCCTGAGTAGCTGGGACTACAGGTGCGCCACCATGCCCAGCTAATTGTTTTTATTTTTGCTAGAGAAGAGGTCTCACTATGTTGCTCCAGCTGGTCTCAAATTCCTGGGCTCAAGTGATTCGCCTGCCTCAGGCTCCCAAAACTCTGGGATTACAGGCATGAGCCACCGCACCCGACCAGATATTTAATTTTTTGAGCAATGTTTGATTACTTTTAGCTTATAGATCTTCCACACTTTTTTTAGAATTTTCTTTTCTAGCTCCTTGAAGTGGAAGCTTAGATCACTGATTTGAAAACTTTCATCCTTTCCAATATATGCATCTAATACACATTTTCTACTAAGTATTGCTTTGGTTGTATCTCACAGAACTAATTTGTATTTTTGTGCAATTCAAAATACTTTCTAATTTTTCTTGTGATTTCTTCTTTGACCAATAGATAATTTAGAAATGTATTTCTTAATTTCTGAACATACCTTTTGCTTTTGATTTCTAATTGAATTCCATTGTGGTAAGAAAATATATTCTGTATGACTTCAGTCCTTTGAAATTTATTGAGACTGGCTTTATAGCCCAGAATATTGTCTATTTTGGTGAGTGATCTATGTGCATATAAATAGTATGTGTTTTTTTCTTTTTTGTAGTTGTTGAGTATAATATTCTACAAACTCTATAAATGTTCAATTAATCAGATTGTTTAATGGTATTGTTCATATCTTCTATGTTATTAATATTACTGATATATTGTCTGCCTAGTCTATCAATTACAGAAAGAAGTGTTTTTAAATCTCCAATTCTAATTGTGGATTTATCTGTTTATCCTTTTATTTTTGTCAATTTTTACTTTTTGAAGATATGCTCTAAGGCAAATATACGTTAAGGATTTTTGTGACTTCCTATTGAATTGACCCTTTCATCATTAGGAAGTACCCCTTTATATCTAGTAACATTTTTTTGCCTGAAAGTCTGATTTGATATCAATGTAGTCATATCAACTTTCTTATGATTAGTGTTTACATGGTATATGGTATTTATGTTTTCATCATTTTACCTTCAACTGTTCTGTGTCCATATATGTGAATTTTTTGTCTTTTTATTTTTTGAGACAGAGTCTTGCTCTGTCGCCCAAGCTGGAGTGCAGTGGCACAATCTCAGCTCACTGCAACCTCTGCCTCCCAGGTTCAAGCGATTCTCATGCCTCAGCCTCCTTGAGTAGCTGGAATTTACAGGCACACACCACCATGCCTAATTTTTGTATTTTTGGTAGAGAAACGATTTTGCCATGTTGGCCAGGCTGGTCTCAAACTCCTGGCCTCAAGTGATCTGCCCACCTCAGTCTCCCAAAGTGCTGGGAACCACCGCGCCCAGTCTTAAATTTTGTGTCTTATAAGATCGTTGGTTTTGTTTTTTTAATTTAGTCTAACTATCTGCCTTCTAGTTGGAGTGTTTAATCCTTTTGTATTTAATGTAATTACTGATATGGTTTTGGGTCTACCCTCTCAGTACTCACTTTCTATTTCTTCATATGTTTTTTATTTCTGTGCTCCTCCTTTACTGCCTTCTTCAGGATGTGTGCTTCACATGTGTCTGCACATGTAGTGTGTGACTATGCCATGAGAATGTTGCCTTTATTTGTTTTGTTTTGTTTTGTTTTTTTTGTTGAGACAGAGTCTCGCTTTGTCGCCCTTTCTGGAGTGCAGTGGCCAGATCTCAGCTCACTGCAAGCTCCGCCTCCCGGGTTCACGCCATTCTCCTGCCTCAGCCTCCCGAGTAGCTGGGACTACAGGCGCCCGCCACCTCGCCCGGCTAGGTTTTTGTATTTTTTAGTAGAGACGAGGTTTCACCATGTTAGCCAGGATGGTCTCGATCTCCTGACCTCGTGATCCGCCCGTCTCGGCCTCCCAAAGTGCTGGGATTACAGGCTTGAGCCACCGTGCCCAGCCTGAATGTTGCCTTTAATTTATAAATTAAAATGTGATGAAGTTAAGAACATAATTTAATTCTATTACTTCATTAATTTCTCTTTTAAATTTTAGATTCAGAGGGTACACACACAGGTTTGTTACATGGATACATTGCATGATGCCGAGGTTTAGGCTTCTATTGAACCTGTCACCTAAATAGTGGACAGAGTACCTAACAGGTGTTTCTTCAACCATTGCCTTCCTTGATACCTCCTCTCTTAGGGAGTCTCCAGTGTCTACGGTTTCTATCTTTATGACTGTGTGTACCCAATGTTTAGCCCCCACTTATAAGTGAAAACATATAGTATTTGATTTTCTGATTCTGTGTTAATTCACTTAGGATAATGGCCTCCAGCTGCATCCATGTTGCTGTAAAGGACATGGTTTTGTTCTTTTTTATGGTTGCTACGTCATTCATCTCTGAGTGCACTGAAGTGATTGGTTAAATGACAACATATCAGTCCTGTCAAGCTCTTTAACTTGTAAGCCAGAATTTAACTCAAGTGTTTAAAGAGAAAAGTTGTGTGCTCATAAAACTTCCTGTGAAACAGATATGAATGATGTCTAAATTTAATTCAGTATGTATTTCCATAAAATCTTACAACAAAACTCATGAAAACTATAGGAACGTGTCATGTCAGCCACTTCTATCATAGAACAAATATATACTCTATCAGTTTCATGTCACCTTTTTTAAAAAAATGATTTCTTAAGGAAATACCTTTCTCTCCCTCTGGTAAATTGATTGAACTCTGGAAAGCTGTAGTGGAAGAGAGGTTTGGGGCAGGCTTCCTAGAGGAACTTACCTCCCTTGGCAATTGATGTGATCCTGGCTTGTGTCACACAGGTATGATGTAAGTCTGTGCATGTGTGAAGATTATGCTTAACCAAGGGTTTACTTAGTGCAATGGTGAAACTAAACTTTGGGGAATTTTGAGAAATAATTCTTTGAAATGTAATTGTAACTAAGTTCTCTGATGTAGTTAAGGTCTTTCCCTAGCCATAATAATATTGATGTATTTTGCCTTGCTTTTGGCACTAGGATAAAGACAAAGAGACACAGTCATTCAAAAGATTGATTCACAATTTTTAAGCACTTTTAGTGCTGGGTATTCTGCCAGGCACCATAGGTAATCTGAAATTTAAAAAGTCTGAGTTACTGCTCAAGGAAGACCTTGTCAAGTAGGAGGAGCTATGTCATGAATACAGATAACCGTAGTATAAGCTAGAAAGTGGTATGCACTGTACATTTGAACAAAATACTAAGGGAGTTCAAGTGGGAAAGATTTTTTACAATGGGAGCCGAGAAAGATTTTTAAAATGCTTTATAAAGGAGGGGGCATTTAATTTGGGCCCTAAAGGCTAAGTAGAAACAATAGCTACTGACGAAGTGGAGAATATTAGAGGTAAACACGTTGATAAAGGTGTAGTGATAGGTTTGAAGGAAAAATGAGCCATTCTGTTTTGTTGGTATACAAAGTAAAAGTAGGAAAGAAATAATAGATAATTCTGGAAAGATAAGATGAACCATACCGAGGAGGGTTTTAGATGTCCAGCTATCAGTATTACTCATTAAACAATTAACGATTTATTCCTTTTACCATGTGTTACAATATAGGGGTAGCTGCTGTATAGACGTAGAAAATAAGGAACCATGGTCTATACATGTACGGGATATAACATAGAGTTCTCACAAATATAAATGGTCTCTGCCTTATTCTACTTAATAAATATTCTGGTTTTTAAAAATGCTTATTTATATTTATGTTTAGTTATGTTTACATTTGTCTTTATATAAGATTTATATTGACCTATCACTTTCAATGGCATTGATAACTCAGATAACTGGTTCCAATAGCAAACTAGTTTTCCTCTGACCTGCTTGTAGCTATCTTTAGCAGTACCTAGACTATTACTTAATGAGCTTCAGTCTGCCAAGGTCATAGAGATTTTCATGACCTTTGTTCTCTTCCCTTAATTTTTAAGCATGCAGAACATCATGAGCCAGATATACTAGCTAATCTTTAACATTAAACATCTAGGGCATATGTAGACACCACTTAATAATTCCCCCAACATTTACCTTCTATTCTATACTCTCCCTAGTCCTAGTCTGTGGTAGGCACAATTTGGCCTTCCAAATTTCTGGGTCCTGGTGTACATATACTTTCTTCCACTATTCAAACATCAATCTAGGTGTTGCTATGAATGAATTTTGAACATGTAATTAAGGTCCCAAATCAGTTGACCCTAAGATAGGAAAAGCTTACACCTGGATGGGCATGTGGCTTACACCTGTAATCCCAGCACTTTCAGAGGTTGAGGTAGGAGGATCATTTGAGCCCAGGAGTTTCAAACCAGCCTGGGCAACATAGGGAGATCTCGTCTCTACAGAAAACTTTAAAAATTAGCCAAGCATGGTGGCACCTGTGGTCCCGGCTGCTCAGGAGGTTGAGATGGGAGGATCACTTGAACCCAGGAGGTCAAGGCTGCAGTGAGCTGTGTTTGTGCCACTGCACTCCAGCCTGGGTGACATAGCGAGACCCTATCTCAAAGAAAAAAGGAGGGAAGGGAAGGGGAGGGGAGGATTCCGGACTCATATGAAACCCCTGTGTACACTGCCCCAATCCTGTTGTTCCCCTCACTTTTTCACCAGAGGTAATCACTGTCTTGAATTTGATGTTTCTCATTCACATGTGGTTTTATACTTTCTCTAATGTGTATATATCTATAAATGAAGATACAATATTATTTTGCATGTTTTTAAAATTTTTCATAAATGGCATCATGGTGTTTGCAACTTTCTGAAAGATGTTTCTTCCCCCATCTTTCATTGTTATGGTTTGGAGAATAGCATCATTTTATTTGAGCATCTAGTGTCCCTGGCTGAACGCTAGCAGTCCCCACCCCAGAATTTATAGGAATGTTGGAAGGAATGACACATAGGCACCAATAGATACGAAATAAAGTTTATTACTCACAGAGTAAAGGGCAAAAAGATTCCTCAAGGAGAAGAGGTCAGGTTCAGACAGCCGTGCTCTGTCTTAAACCACATTGTTCTAATTACTGTATCTTTAGGATGCAAGATTCCTGATATCTTAAAGAATGAGTCCCTTATTCTTCTTCAGAATTATTTTGGCAATTCCTGGCCTTTTGCTCATTTATATGGATAACTTTAGGATAAACTCAGTAACTTTTATCAAAAAAGCCTGTTGGATTTTGGATGAACTGATGTCTTTATGTTGTTGAGACTTCCCATTCATGAGCATTTGTTTCTTTAATATCTCTCAAAATTTTTATTTTTCTTTATAAAAGTCTTAAAGATTTATTTCTAGATACCTTATATGCATTATTGCTATAATACATATCTTCAAAAATTATATTTTGAACCATTTGTTGCTGGTTTTTAGGAATACAATTGATTTGCAGAACCATTATCTATTGATTCATTGAATATTTTATTGTAGAAAAACATATACATGGAAAATAATGACAGTTTTATGACTTTCTTTTTAAACCTTGTATCTCTTTATTCTTCTTGTGTCTTACACCAGAAGGGCTTTTAATAAAAAGTAATTGGATGCTGTATAGAAAAGAGATAGCAGGCATTTTCATCTTGTTCCTGTTTTGTATTTCCTCATTTTAGTGTATGGCTATATTAGTACCATGAGCCTCTCATTAATAGTATTACAAGAGGAAAGCTATAACCTGTAAAGAGATATCTGTGATTATTTTTTAGTGGTAAGACAAGGAGCTGATTTAAGTAGTTATAGTCAATAATTCATTACTAGAAGTAGACTTAAAAATACATTTTAGCTCACACCTGTAATCTGAGCACTTTGGGAGGTGGAGGTGGGTGGATTGCTTGAGTTCATGAGTTCAAGACCAGCCTGGGCAACATGGTGAAACCCTGCCTCTACAAAGAACACAAAAATTTAGCTGGGCATGATGGCTCATGCCTGTAATCCTAACTACTCGGAGGCTGAGGTGGGAGAATGGCTTGAGCCTGGGAGGCAGAGGTTGCAGTGAGCTGAGATTGCACCACTGCACTCCAGCCTGGGCAACAGAGTGAGACCCCACATAAACAAAACAAAACCAAACATTTCAGTATTAGCCCTCCCAAAAATTGAAATGTGCTATTTATCAAGATCCATTAGCTTAGGTGACGCACTTTAAGTCAGTTTTTCAGAAATAGTAATAAGTTTGCATTAACACAATTGGACTTTGCTGTTAACTGTTCCTCAGGGCCAGTGGCATGGTACTAAATATTAACTATGAATTGATAGTGTATTATTAATCTATTTGGGCTGCCATAAAAAATATCATAGACTGGTGGTTTATACGACAGAAATCCATTTTCTCACAGTTCCGTATGCTAGATGTTTCAGATCAAAGTCTGGCAGGGTTGGTTTCTGGTAAGGCCTTTCTTCCTGGTTTGTGGATAGCTACCTTCCAGATGTGTTCTCACTTGGCAGAGAGAGATTGAGCAGCTTCCTGGTGTCTCTCTCTTTTTTTTTTTTTTTTTTTTTTTTTTGGCTTTTCAGAGATAGGGTCTCGCTCTGTCACCCAGGCTGGAGTGCAGTGGTGCAATGATAGGTCACAGCATCATAGCAGCCTAGAACTCCTAGGCTCTACTACATCCAGCTAATTTAATTTTTTGTACAGATGGGGTCTCACTTTGTTGCCCAGGCTGGAGGTGTCTCTTCTTATAAGGCTGCTAATCCTGCCCACAAGGGCCCCACCCTTATCATCTTGTTTGACACTAATCACTTCCTTACTCCAAATACAGCCACACTGGAAGTTAGGACTTCGACATATGAATTTTGTGTGACACATCATGCAGTCCATAACAAATAGCTATTTAAATACTTCCACTTAGTTGATTTTCCAGGTTAACAGGTAATCTCCATTTTCCTTGTAAAAGACATATATACCTATGATTTGACCAATGCTTTTGATTAGAAGGTTACTCACTAACAGGCCCCATGCTGCTATTCTCACAAGGCAAGTATTAAGCTTGAGTCAGTCATGTTAATTACTAAACTTGTTCATGCAAGTTGAACTTATTATTGTAATTATATAATTTAAATTAATTTAATGCAAACTAACAAATAAGAATGTGAAAAAAAGGAGTTGTTTCAATGAAAACTAAATTGAATCCTTTAGAAAGATTCAATAGAGTTTTAGGCTGGGTGCAGTGGCTCACGCCTGTAATCCCAGCACTTTGGGAGGCCAAGACAGACAGATAACCCGAGGTCAGGAGATCACATGGTCAAACCCCGTCTCTACTAAAAATACAAAAATTAGCCAGGCGTGGTGGCGGATGCCTGTAATCCCAGCTACTCAGGAGGTTGAGGCAGGAGAATTGCCTGAACTAGAGAGGCAGAGGTTGCAGTAAGCCGAGACCGTGCCATTATACTCCAGCCTGAGTGACAAGATTGAGACTCCATCTCAAAAAAAAAAGAAAGATTCAGTAGTTGTCAAAATAGTTGACAAGGCAATTATAAAAGATTAGTAAACAGTAAGTACAAATCTAGGACTCTGCATAAAGATTATTTCATAAATATCTTTGGTTTTTATTCCACTTTAAAGAAACTGAAATGAGGCTGGGAGCAGTGACTCATGCCAGTAATCACAGCATTCTGGGAGGCTGAGGAGGGTGGATCATTTGAGGTCAGGAGTTGGAGACCAGCCTGGCCAACATGGTAGAACCCTGCCTCTACTTAAAGAAAAAAAAAAAAAATTAGCTGGGTGTGGTGGCACACACCTGTCATCCCATTTACTCAGGAGGCTGAGACAGGAGAATTGCAGGCAGAGGTTGCAATGAGCACGCCACTGCACTCCAGTCTGGGTGACAGAGCAACATTCCATCTCAAAAAAAAAAAAAAAAGAAAGAAAGAAACTGAAGTGATGTAATAATGTAATAGCAAGTGTATTACAGATATAATTTGTGCAAACATGTGGTCATAGAAAAATCAGAAGATTCAAATAAAAGACTTTAGCAAAGGCTGGCAAATCATGTACATTTATGCACTTTATGTTACAATAAAATGTTAAGGCATGTTTTTATTATTCATAACTACTTTTATCAGTCCACTGTTTTCCCCATCACCTCAAAAAAGGCTTCTCTTATACTGCTGACCAGAACCATATTGGGGCCATAATTAATACACTATTGGTTGACTTAGAACCTAAGCCCCAGACAGAACTCTCGTCCTGAACATTGTCTCTCCTATTTGCTTAGCTCAGTAACCAGTTACCAACATGTATCAATAGAGGAAGCATGTGTAAACTATCAAAAGCCTATGCTTTTCATCCACGCCATTAATTTTTTCATTTTTAATTTTTGTGGGTACATAGCAGGTGTCACGTCATTAATTTTTGAAGCTAGAAGATGATATGGCTAGTGCACTGACATAGTGCTACACAGAATCCCAGGACAAACACTCCAAGGAAAAATAATCTCCTCTAGGATATTGCTTTTTCCTTTAGCTGTGGTGATTAAAAGTACTTTTTCTGTGATGTAATTTCTTAACATTTGAACCTGTACTATGTGTCAAGTATAGCACAATGATAAATTCTAGTAGCACCTTACAGGTGGACACCACTTTTCACCTAAGAAGTTCACATTTTCAGTAGAGGCTTTCCTTTTTCCTGACAGTACTGTAGTGGGGGTAAACAGCAATTAACTTGTGTTTTCATTTTCAAATAGGGACATCCCGCCCAAGAGGAGCCCGATGGTTAACTCCGATTCTCCAATAGGTCTACCAGTTCCAGCCTTACTTCATCTGCTCCACTAGCCCCACACATTCGGAAAGTTATCAGTGCAGTCAGGCTCAACAGCCCTGCTTATGACTCTCCACGTGTTTGCTGCCTGTTGCTCTCTCTTTTGAGGCAATGTTAAACAGCTGTTGGAGAACTGCCATCTCTTCCAGCGTCCCTACTGCCATGCTACTCCAGCAAGATCTTCAGCTAGATCCAAATAGGACAGAGGTGGTGTGAGTGGAAAGAGAGCCACTCCAGCTAAACTCTGACAGGGAAATAATTGCCTTCAATTGCTAACTAACAAAGGACTTGTTGAGTGTATTTTCAGACTACTTTGTGTTATCAGCATCGTAATGACACACACATTTAATTAACTGAAAGTGCTCTTTGACTTTTAACCAGAAAGATCAAGTTATATTTAACAGGGAGTGGTAATGAATTTACGTTCATTAAGGTTAATCTCTGTAACTCGTTTCATTGGATGAACTAAATGAAAATGATTTAGGATTACAGCAGCCTGAATTAGAGGGAAGGAAAGACAGCCCTAATAACTTTCTATTATCAATCAGTGTGAAAACAGTGATAGAATGGAAGATTCTTACAGCTGAGAGAAACACTGGAGTCCATCTAGCTCAAATGCTTATTTTACAGATAAAGAAGAAATTGTCAACATGTTTCTCACTAGGAACACTAGGGGCATTTGTCTGGGACAATTCTTAGCTCTATGGGGACTAACCCACATTTTGCAGAATATTTAGCAACCCTGACACCTGCCCACTAAGTGTTAGTAATCTCCACAGTCATTATGACAAAAATACACCACCTCCCTACTTCCTAATGTTCCTGGGGGAGTTGTACCTTTCTCTGCCTATTGAAAACCCCTGAGCCAAAATGCTCATAAACAACCAGAAAACATATACTACCACAATCGACCCATTGACACTTCTCAAACTTTAGTAAAGTGGGAATGAGCAACAATCAGGGATCTTATTAAAAATGCATAATCTGATTCAAGATTCAGCAGGTCTGGGATGGAGGTGAGATTCTGCATTCTTTTATTTTATTTTTTAGAGCGGGGCCTTGCTGTCTTGCCCAGGCTGGAGTACAGCGGTGCAATCATCACTCACTGTAACCTCGATCCTCTGGGATCCTCTGGGCTCAAGGGATCCTCCCACCTCAGCCTCCTGAGTAGCTAGGGCTGGCTATAGGTGCACGCCATCATGCCCAATTCAGCATGTCTAACTGACTCATAGGTGATGCTGATACTGTTATTTCATGAATCCCACTTGGCGTAACAAGGGACCAGAGACTAAATTGAGAGGATGTCTGAACTGTCTCAGTGTCCTTACCAGTTCATCTCCCATCCAGGGTTGTGGTTGAGGATACACCATAAAAGGTATCCTCTATGTATGGGTTTCTAAGGATCTGTTCTGGCTTTGCCTTGGGGACTCTGCCTAAATCTCCTTCTCCTGGGTGACCTGGTGGCAGACTCTGTCTTTGCCTCTCTGCACAGCAACCTTCAGACTGTTTCTTTGTATCCAGAGTTCAACTTTATGGAAGACCATCTCTCATGCCCTCAGACCATCCAGCTGCAGTTTCTGGAAGCCCAGCTGAAATTGAACCCAAAGCACCTGCTTGCTAGGTGAGCTGGCAAAGGCAGATGGAGTTTGGGAGAGCCTGTGAGCTATTATTTGTCTTGATAACAAAGGTAACCAGAGACTGTGTTTCCTGACTACCCAGCTCAGAGATTCTCTCCAGAGCCCCGTGCACTTATTTCTCTTCTATTTCTACCATTAAGTGAAACTACGTGTCACTCAGTACATCTGTTTAACTTACCAGGAGACTGCCACCCACTCTGCTTCAGCAAGAAGGTTCTTTATGGATCAGCTTTCTGATTGATGCATAATGTAGAAAACTCTTGCAGCACATAATTAATGACATACTGAGAAATGAGTTCCTGCAGACACTGTTGTCAAACTAATTTTCCATTCTTGCCATTTGGAAGTGGCTGGTGGGAAAGTCTGGAGATGGGTCGATTTCCTGAAGTGATAAAACAATGAGATATAAAGGAATTCTATTACTGTGTATACACAATCCGCTCTAGATTCTCCACTATCTTTTCTAGTCTCCTCCATCCTGTTTCAGCCAAGGAAACAAGCCAGAAGAGCATCAATGTGGGTAGGCAGGCACTGTATCAGGAACGAGGTATTTCATAACTCCATAATGTCTGCCTTAGCCTGGATTCTCCAGAAAGCAGAACCTGAGACAATGGTTTGTGTGGTTGGAGTTTATTTGAGAATGGGGTACCATCAAGCTGCAGGGCAGACTAAGGGGAGTCAAACAGAGAATGAAGGGAAGCAAACAAGGTTATAGTATCACATTGGCCAAAGCTACAGGTGACTGGTACTTGATTCTGCCTGGACCATCTGAGAAGTTTTGTGTAGTACATGTGAAGACTCTAACTAGAGAGTGAAATGGGGAAGCATTTATCCATCAGCTCCCATAGCCCATTAGTTAAGAGCAGGCCCACAGGTGTTGACCTCCCTGAACTTCCAGGTTGTGCGGGTATGAGTGCCCAGAGTTTCTGAAGGAACCCACTGCATCAGAGCCAGTCAAAACCTGTGAGGAAGTGCTAGAGCAAGAAGTGAAACTGAGTAGAATTTTAAATGATGTATAAAAGTCACCAATCCTTAATACAGTGGAGAATATTTGGGACAGCTTTGGGAGTCCTGGGAGTTGAGACATCCCACCTGAAGTGTCCTTTGTGTGACTAGCACAGGTTTTTGTCTGTGTGGGAGCTGTGTTTTCTGAATGACATACTTTGAACCTGCATTCTTGACCCCTGCTTTGTCATAGAAAGGGTTAAGGTGGGGAATCCGGAAATTGCTTTTAGGGAATTAGAAACTCAGTTTAGATCCTGTCCCAAATGTTGATTTCCCATACTCAACTTTGAGTATAGGAAGACTGGCTATAAAATTAGCTTTGGAAAATTGGATATCTACATGTAAAAGAATAAAGTTGGGCCCTTACCTTATACCATACATAAAAATTAACTCCAAATCAATCAAAGACCTAAACACAAGGGCTAAAACTATTAAACTCTTAGAAAAACAAAAACAAAAACAAAAACGGAGGAAAAGCTGCAGAACACTGAATTTGGCAGTATTTTTTTTTTTAGATATGTCACCAAAAACACAGGCAACAAAAGTAAAATTAGGTACATTGGACCACATCAAAATTTAAAACTTCTGTGTATCAAAGGATACAATCCATAGTGTGAAAAGGCAACCCACAGTGTGAAAAGGCAGCTCACAGAATAAGATAAAATATTTTCAAATCATATACCTGATAAAGAATTGACATCTAGAATATATAAAGAACTCCTATAACTCAACAACAAAAAAAATCAAACAACCCAATTAAAAACTGGGCAAACAGCCTGGGGAACATAGCAAGACCCCATCTCTACAAAAATTAAAACAGTTCTCCAGAGGTGGTGGCACTTGCCTGTAGTGCTAGCTTACTTGGGAGAATGAGATGTGCAGCTCACTTAGTCTAGGCTAGAGTGAGCAATCATCATGTCACTGTACTCCAGCCTGGGTGATAGAGTAAGACCTTGTCTCTAAAAACAAACAAAACTGGGTGAAGGACTTGAACAGACATTCCTTCAAAGAAGGCATACATGGCTAACAAGCACATGAAAAGATGCTCAACATCACTAATCACTAGAAAAATGCCAATCAAAACCACAATGAGATACCAGGTCACACCCATTAGGATGGCTACTGATTAGTTTTCTAGGGCCACCATAACAGAATACCACAGACTGGGTGGCTTAAACAACAGAAACTTATTTTCTCACAGTTTTGGAAGCTGGAGGACCAGGATCAAGGTGCCAGCAGGTTTGGTTTCTTCTGACATCTCTCTCCTTCACATTCAGATGGCTGTCTTCTTGCTGTGTCCTGGCATGGCCTGTCCTTTGTGTGTGCACATCCTTGCTTTCTCTCTGTATATTCTAATCTCCTCTTCTTGTAAGGACATCAATCAGATTGAATTCTGGCCCACCCTAAATACCTCCTTTTAACTCAATTATCCCCCGAAGGTCCTATCCCCAAATATGGTTACATTCAGAGGCACTGGAGATTGGGACTGCAACATAGAAATTTGGAGAGGACACAATTCTGACCATAACAAATACTGTAAAAACAAAAACAAAACAAGTGTTGGCAAGGATGTGAAAAAATTGGAATCCTTGTCTATTATTGATGGGAATGTAAAATGATGTAGCTTCTATGTAAAACAGTACAGCAGTTCTTCAAAAAATTAAAAACATAACCATGTGATCCATCAGTTCTGCTTTTGTCCATATACCCAAAAGAACTGAAATCAATCCTCAGACATAAGTATACATCCAAGTTCACAGCAACATTATTCACAATAGCCAAAAGAAGGAAGCAACTCAAGTGTCTGCCGATGGATAAACAAAATGTGGCAAGTCAGTTTTTTAAAAGGGAAGAAAATTCTGACATGTGCTATAATGTGGATAACCTTGAGGACTTTATGCTGAGTGAAATAAGCCAGGCACAAAAAGACAAATACTCCATGATTCCATTTATATGAAGTACTTAGAGTAGTGGAATTTATAGAGACACAAAGTAGAATAAAGGTTTCAGAGGGCTGGGGTGCAGGGATGAGGATGATGAAGAGTTGTTTAATGGGTATAGGAGTTTCAGTTTTGCAACATGAGAAGAGTTCTGGAGATTGGCTACACAACAGTGTAAATGGACTTAACACTACTCAACTATATACTTAAACATGGTTAAAGTGGTAAATTTCATGTATATGTTACCAGAATTCAAAAGAAAAGAAAAACAGCTTTGGAGGTGATAGAGGGAGGCCAACAAAACATGGGTGGGGAAATGGACAAAATGGATAAAAAATGAGAAGAAGCAAGTGGAAAATGTAAACCCTTACAAAACGGTTTCATGTTACTAAACAGAAAAGTTTTACTCCACTAAGTTTTGCTGATACAGACATATCTGTTATTTGTTCCTTTTTTGGTTTCCCAGAAATCTGCTCCAGGGACAGGAATAAACCTTATAAATCTTGAACTGTTCCCCAGCTTTGCCCATGAGGCCATGCTGTACAATGCTTAGAAAGAGACAATGCATTTCAAGAGCAGTGACAAAACATCCCTGGGATGCAGTGGCTCCCTAGCTACTGCAGCACATCTGCAGGATTCTCATTGGGAACCACTGGGATAAGATCCAAATAAGCTTTTTCCAGCTGTACTTAAATTGCTAATGAGAGCAGCATAATTATGTCAGCTTGCAAGCTACTCATGCAGTTTGAGAAACCTGGAAAGATGGTGGCAGTTGTCAATGCACGAAGTAATACCTTTAATGCTAGAATTATGTTGCCTAACATGCAATCATCTTCGACATCACCAGAAACCGAGTCATTGCTTGCATAACATAACAGAAAAGTGAGAAATACAAAATCCTTACAAAACTGTTTTATTTTCTGAATAGGTTGATTTTCCATTTGGATTTTACTGATGTTTTTGCCATCTGCCATTTTCTCACATTTTAAAAACATCCATAATGTTCTCCACATGTTCTATCTTATTTTATAAATAAGATATTATACAATTCATTCTAGTTACATAATATTTACTTTTAAACTAATTAATTACATTTTATAAGTAGATGCTATCAGTAATGGTTTTTCTTACTGACAATAGTTATTAGAACAATCACAATAAGTGTTAGCATTTATGAAGAGTCTAAAAGGGGTGACAAAGCTCAAGTTCCTACTACATCCTCAGAGTTGTCGCTATAGTATGTTGTTTTTCTTAGAATGTTATTCCCATTGTTTTAAAAGTTCTTTATCATTATACTGTCAAGAGAAATATAATCCCATTTAGCAGAAATTAGAGAATTCTAGATAAAATTTTTTATATAAAACACAAAACCTAGTTTTAGGCAATTGTCTTTAAAAGAGACAAATATATTTGGGCATGTAGAGATAGTAGCAACTACATTGGAAAGATCTAGAAAACTTTTGTGTGATACATGATTAACAAGCCTAAGAATACTAACTTGGAAGAATTTTGAGACACAGTGTAGCCATGTTAAAATATTTGAAGGGTTATCGGGTAAAAGATACATTATATTTCTATGGTACCAACAGGTAGAAATATGACCACCAGATAGAAATTAGAGAGGAGGAACATTTGCTAATATAAAGTCAGTAGTTCCTATGCTTAGGTAGAAATTTTAAAATTACGTATTAGGGTCTGCAAAATGTAATTTTATTTTTTATGTCTATCAGATTTTATCTCAAGTCCCCAGTTGTAGGAAAAAAGCTATTCAGTGTAAACTAGGTGAGTTCAAGATTCTCCCCCTCCACATTCTCCCAGGTTTGATTCTGAAAACAATAACTGTGCCCTGTGTTACAGAAGGAATCTTAAGGTGGCCCCCATAATCCCTGCCTCCTGATATTCATGCCTTCTGTGGTCACTTCCCATTGAATGTGGGCAGAACCTATGACTTGCTTTGAACCAATAGGTTATGGCAAAAGTGATGGGATTTTAATGATTCCATGTATTCAATTGTATGTGTGTGATTATGTTACATAAGACTGTGCTGCTGACTTCTTTCTCTCTCGTTGGCTTTGAGGAAGCAAGCAGCCATGTTGAGGAACTGCACATGGTGAGTGGGCAGCCCGCTGGCTGAGGATGGCTTCCAGTCAACAGTCAGCCAGCAAATAAGGCTACCACCACAAATGAACAGTTCTACAGCTGCAAAAGAAATAAAATTTACCAGCAACCTGAGTGAACTTGGAAGTGGGTCCTCCCCAAGTCAGGCTTCAGATGAGATCATAGCCCCAGCAGTCTCAGTCTTTCTGTTTTCTTTTGTTTTGTTTTCAAGACAGTTTCTTGCTCTGTCACTAAGGCTAGAGTGCATTGGCACAATCACGGCTCACTTGTAGCCTCAATACCCTGGACTCAAGTGATCCTCCCACCTTAGCCTCCCGAGTAGCTGGAACTACAAGTGCAAACCACCATGCATGACTGATTTTTAAAATTGTTTTGTAGAGATGAGGTCTTGCCATGTTGCCATGGCTGATCTTCAACTCCTGGCCTCAAGTGATCCTCCCACCTCAGCCTCCCAGAGTGCTGGGACTATAGGCGTGAGCCACCATGCCCGGCCTGGCTGCAGTCTTATAAGACTCTAAGCAGAGGTACTTAGCTAAGCCTACCTGACATTCCCTACCCATAGAAACTATGAGATTAATAAATGTGTGTTCTTTTAAGTGGCAAACTTTGTAATAATATTATTATGCAGAAATTGATAACTAATTCACCTTGACATCAGTGGAAAGGGAGCACATAATCCTTGGTCCTCATCTATCTTATTCCTTCCTTTGTTCCTTCATTCTTTAAACAAGTATTTATTGAGTGCCTATGCATCAGACATACATCACAGAACAAAGTTGGCAAAAATCCTTGCCCTCCTAAGGCTTTCCACTCTTGTTATATGTTGTTGAGGTCTTCAGTTTTCAGGTCTATCCAGTCCTCAAGGATAGTCAGCCTTCCACAATGTTATCTGCTGAGGTTTCCACACCAAACCCTTATATCCCAGCCTGAGGATTCCTCAGGTCTTCATGCTCTCAGGGTTGTACCTGGACCATTCTCAGCCAAAGAAGGTATCTGGAAGTTCCCTGAGCTCATTGGGCTATGTAAAACTCTGGAACTGCCTGAGATCTTTGGCCTAACAGTTTGCCCTTTCGCAGTCTCTGCTTCATGTTGCCCAGAGTATAACAGCCTGGGAAATGCTTCAGATAATCTGTTGACTCTCAAGGCTGTGGGAAGACAGCACAGTGCCATGCCCACAAATTTACCCATCTAGGGCCTCCACTATCTTCCTGTGAATTAGATGAAGCCTCACCTCTGAGTCAATGCAGTTAATCCAGTTTGGCTTGGTGCTTTTGTGGCAAGAAAAAGGGTCTCCTTCTCCCAGGCTAGCAACAGAGTATGGGACTTAATTAAGGAGGCACAAGTGAGACTCCACCTCTCACTTCCTTCTTGGGTGGGTACATCTGCATGTATGCAAACCATGTATGATATGTGATGACTTCTCCTGAGTTCCTCCTACAGGTCCTGAGTTCCTGCCTCAGCCTCCCAAGTAGCTGGGATTATGGGCACGTGCCATTACGCCTGGATAATTTTTGTATTTTTACTGGAGATGGGGTTTTGCCATGTTGAGTGAGGGGTAGGGAGCACCAAGGTGAATCGGGTCTGGAGAACTGTTAAAGTCTCACATTCTTTCTTCTCCTCTAACTCCTCCTCAGCTCAGAAGAGGAGAGTAATTTATTCCTTTTATTTGGAAGCGCACCAATTTTTTGACTCTTAGGGCCAATGGATTACTTCAGAATCTTCATGTAGTCAGAATGGGAGGAACCAGGGTGGGGAGGAATTGGGTCACTAATTCATCCAGATCCTTCTTGAAGAATTTGACAACCTGAAGTCTTGTGTCACTTGATGTCACCCTTTTAAAGCACTGGAAGCTTTAGACTGCAATTCTAATGGCCCAAATGGGTGAGAGTCATGGGGTGAAAGGTACAAGGGAGAACTCATCATAGGGTGGCAATAATGTTGTATCTCACTACCATTTATTGATGACCAGTATTGCCAAATGTTGTTCTAAGCACTTCACATTTAGTACTTACAAAAAGCCCTATAAGGTAAATATTCAGCCACATTTTATAAATGATGAAAGTGTGGCTTAGAAGATTAATGTCTCCAATATCACAGCCTTAAAGAAGCAGAAATGAGATCTGAAGCTATAACTACTTAATCCAAAGCTTGTGAGTTAATATTTTTAGCTCTATTATGTGCCAACCACTGCTGAATATACCAGAACTACATCAATATTAAACTACTCTGCTACCTTAGAACAGAATATGTCAGGGAGGTAAAAATTCTTGATCACTGGAAGCATTTAGGCAAGACTAGAAGACTACTTGATTGGAATAGTTTCTATTAGTAATGTATGACATTCATTTAAAAAAAATAGAAAATTAAAGCTTGAAGTAATCATTTAACATAATGATTGGGCTGTGTAAAACTCAGCCCAAGATTCAGAAGTATAATTTTCCTTGGTAATTCTACAAACTCATTGTTAAACTTTGGGTGCACAGTAATAGTTATGAAATGACAATAATGCTAAGACTTCATTATTATTAATAATGCTGAGACTGGGGGTGTGATTACACCGTGGCTAAGCACAGAGCCAATGAAAAAGACACTTTTCCAAATGAACATCTCTAATATCTGAATAGTGTTGACCGAATTCGAGAGTTGTTTGACCTGCTGCAGGATAATATACAATCTCATAAAAAGGACAATTTGTTTGATGCTTGAGAAATAGAGATTACGCATAAGTAAACTATGGTCAGTTTGCCTGCTGGTTGCTACAGGGCCAGTCTGACACTCTTTGAGGATGTGCCATGAAAGATTTGCTGCAATTATCCAGTAATCCTACATGACACAATGTGCCATAGCCTCAGATGTGCCATGAAAGCAATTCTGTTTAAAGTTCTTCTGCTCCACCCTCTTGTATCCAGAAGTGAGTGACAGCTAAGCGTCACTGAATTTATTACAGTTGTTGAGCAATAAGGTAGGAATGCCACTGGAGATAATGACTGATACTTCTGCTCTCTGCCTTTCTACCACACAGTGAGTGTACTGTTCTTATTATGTGGAGCACACATAATAAGTGGAGCCTGTTGACTTGAGAAACTGATATGTATTTTGAGGATTACAACACTATAAAACTTAATGGCAAGGCCTCTCTCTCTCTCTCTCTTCCCCCTTGATATTTCTGAGTGTGCCTAAGGGCACATTTAACATATAGCATATAAAATGCATATGTGCAATACATAATAACTACCATAAAATGTAATAAATAACACAGACAACTACATTTGCCTCATCTGCCCATTTGGTTAAAATGTTTCTGTTTTGTGTTTCCCAAACCCTACAGCTGGCGTGTTTAAGAAATGTCCATATGTTGATGACTCCCAAATAGACATCTTGAGTTTTTACCCTTCCCGAATTCTAGATTCGTATATGCGGCGCCTGATTGACATTTCCTTTTACACTTAAGTCTTTTCCATCTCTCCAAACCTATTTTCCTCCAGTATTTCCCTCAAAAATACATCTAGCTTTATTCTCCTTTTCATTTACTTAATCCACTCACAAGTCACTTACGCTTTCAAATATAACTTGAATTCATTCATATCTTTCCATCTTTTACTACTACCACTTGAGAACAAGCCATCATCACAATTCCTCCAGAATTTTTGAATACCCTCAAAACTGCTCTCCTACTTCCAATCTGGCCCCTTATCAATCTTTTTTCACAGAAAACCAAAATGATTTTTAAAAAAGATTTATCTATAAGTCTGATGTTCTCACCCCTCTGCTTAAAATCCTTCACAAGTTTCCATTGCAGTTAGAATACAGTGCAAACTCCTCACAACTGCCCATAAGGCCCTGTATTACCAGACTTTCCTCTCTGACCACATTTCAGACCACTCCCTGCTTATTCATTATGCTTCAGCTGTTCCTTTCTGTTCTATTAACTCATCAAAACTATTTCCACATCGAGGCATTTGCACATGTGCCCTCGACCTGAATGCTTTTCCCCCAAATCTTTGTTATGCCCGTAGGATCATTCAAATACCTGCTCAGAGAGGTTCTCTGACCTCTGCATCTAAAGCAGATCCCTCCCACTCCATCACTCTATCACATCACAATTATTATAAAATAATCCTGTTTGAATTATTATTATTATTTTTGAGATGGAGCCTCGCTCTATTGCCCAGGCACGAGTGCTGTTGCACAATCTCAGCTCATGTAACCTCTGCCTCCTGGGTTCAAGTGATTCACCTGCCTCAGCCTCCTGAGTAGCTGGGATTATAGGTGTGCGCCATTACACCTGGATAATTTTTGTACTTTTAGTAGAGACGGGGTTTCACCATGTTGGCCAGGCTGGTCTTGAACTCCTGACCTCAGGTGATCTGCCCGCCTTGGCCTCCCAAACTGCTGGGATTACAGGTGTGAGCCACTGCGCCCTGTTTGTGTTATTTTGTAGTAATTTTCTATAAAATTTTCTATCTGAAATGGTCTTATTTATTTACTTATTGTCTGTCTCCCAGCATTAGAATGTGAGCCTCAAGACAGACATCTGTTGGTCTTGTTTACTGCTGTGACTTCAATGGCTACAAAAGTTCCTAATTTATAGTAGGTACTTAATAAATATCTGTTCAATGATTTGCGTTTTTCCTTCAAGAAAAAAAGCATGTTTCAACACAAGATATCTAAGAAGGGTACAGAGTCCAGTTGCTTACTTACAATGAAAGATACAAGCCAAAGACAGAGGTATCAGAAGGCTCATCATTTGCTTTTCTAAAACATTCTATTCTAACCCCATTAATATGAATTAAATTTCTGCCTCTTGGACATTGATGTTAATAGACATCTCAAGTTCATCTAGTCTGACCCATGCTTTTCATAAAAGGCGTAAATATGGATTATTAATTATTTAAAATATAGTGAAAACTTAACAGCTTTAAGAACACTAGTGTGATGAGAGGAACTTTATATTGGTCCCTATAGTTGTTGACAAAGACTCTCCTTGAGCAAACTTTGGTTAGGCTCCTCTAAGCCCTTTTCTTGAGTAGGCCTCAATCGTGGCCTATAAGAGCAGCAACTGAAAGCACAAACTATTTCTCCCAACTCCTCCTGCCCTCCCAACTAAGAGGCGTGGGCAAACATTAGCATAGTTTCTATAAGCTCAAGGCTGTGTTCCCAGGATGACAAACCCAGATTCCTTAAAATGCCTGCCTGAGAAAACTCAACACTGCCAAAAGAATTTACTGTTCATTCCAGCCCAAAACCTGAGTATAGGCCCCCATCTCTCTTTTCTTAGAGCATTTACTTTAGAAAACTTGCTATTGTAAATCTTTTCTCTCTTTGAGATGTATCCTCTACATTCCAGGAATGTCTTTCTCAAGGACCTGGGAGCCATCCCTTTGAAATGTAATCAACAAGAAAGATAGGGCCTGTTGTGCAGTCTCCTTGGGAGTGTAGGAGCCTAACTCTGATAAGCTCCAATTAACAGATAAAGACAGACTAATCATTTTGAGCCAACCCCCACTAACGTCCTGTCCTTCAGCACTTTTTCTTTAGTACACCCAGATGTTTAAAAAGCCTCCCACATTTTATTTCTGCAAAATTGAGTTTAGTTCTGTACTAAAGTCTTTCTCTTCTACTGCAGCAGCTCAAACAAATTCTGTCTTATCATTTTCAACAAATGTCCAGTGAATAATTTCTTTTTAACACCATGAGCTAGGTAGCTGTTATATGTGGCACGTTTGGCTGTATCTTAGGGTGAATGAATTGTCATGGATTGTATACTACATCTAGCCAGCATTTGATATTCCTCAACATGATGACATTTTCCAGGAATGATTCTTCACACTGTCTTCACTTTGATGGGAGATGAGCTCAAGAAAGGTCCTAGGGATGGATCTCTGGCTAAAACAAAAAGAAAATAATAAAGCTATATCCTGAAGCAATGCCCAAACACCTACATCTCCAAGCCCCTCTTGATAATCTAAATTTAGGCCACTCAAGAGTTTTGTTTTTTGTTTTTTTTTTTAATTGTCCCAATTGTATTTTGGAGTCTCAATGACTGTAGGACCTCCAAGTGTCATAGGTAGTTGGGTATAGAATCTGGGACTCAAGAGAGATATCTGGGCTTAAAGACACCTGGCCTTGGGGACACAGATTTGAAATAATTAACATTCAGGTGCAAACTGAGTAGGTAAAATTACCCAGCAAGAATGGGTTAACTATGAGAGGAGAAGAGGATCAAGGACAAAACCTCCTAGGAAATGCCAGTGTTTTCAGAAATAGTGGTGGACTGTGCTTCCCAACTGTTTACATGTCATAGCAAACATGGAAAATAGCATTTGTATGACATGCTGGGTAAACTGTGAGACACTTAGGAGTGTTTATATAAGGCTGCATGACATTTTTCTTTACTTTCTGTGTTAGTTTCTCAGGGCCACTATAACAAAGTACCACAAACTGGATGGCTTGAAACAACAAATATTTATCATCTCATGTTTCTGGAGACTAAAAGTCCAAAATCAAGATGTCAGCAGAGCCATGTTCCTTCTGAAGCCTGTATGGCAATCCTTCCTTGCCTCTTCCTTGCTTCTGGTGGTTTGCCATCAGTCTTTGGTGTTCCTCAACTTGCAGCAATTCAGTATCTGCCTTCGTCTTAACACGGTGTTCTCCTTGTGTGTCTCTCCGTCTTCACATGGCCATCTTCTTATAAGAACACATATTGGATTAGAGGTCCACTCTACATTAGTATGACTTTGTTTTAACTAATTACATCTGTAATGACCCTGTATTAGGCTGTTTCTACATCGCTATAAAGGAATACCTGAGACTGGGTAATTTATAAAGAAAAGAGGTTTATTTAGCTCACAGCTCTGCAAGCTATTTAAGAAGTGTGGCACGGGCATCTGCTTCTTGTGAGGACCTCAGGAAGTTCACAATCACTGGGGAAGGCAAAAGGAGAGCAGGAAGTGTTACATGGCAAGAGAAGGAGTGAGGAGGGAGTGGAGGTACCACATTCTTTTAAACAGCCAGATCCTGCATGTATAGAACAAGAACTCACCCATTATTTCGAGGATGGCACCCAGCCATTCACGAAGGATCTGTCCCCATGACACAGACACTTCCCACCAGGCCCTACCTCTACTACTGAGGATCACATTTCAACATGAGATTTGGATGGCACAAACATCCAAAGCGTATCAGAACCTATTTTCAAATGAGGTCTTATTTTGAGGTATTGAATTTTAAGACATCTTTTTTTTGGTAGGGACACAATTCTTAATACTTTCTTTATATTCTACAACTATAATAAGAAAATTTTTAAAAAGTAGTAGGGGTGCTAAATATTGAATTGATGTAATATTTAACCTAACTCTTTAATATCAGATTTTATGTTTGAAATTGGTATACTTTCTTTCTAATTATGTGTGATCATTACCATGGGTGAGAAATGTTCACATGAGTAGGTAGTTTAAAAAGTGAGAATTTTTTTTATAACCACTTAACAATTTATGACAGTTGGAATTATATCTAAAGAATCTATCATCCCTTTTCTTCAGTGACAAATGTAATAGTAAATTTCTTGCAAAGATGATTTTGAATATAATCAAATTTTCTCCTGATGAACAAACACATTATTAAGATAGTCATACTGCAGCTAGAAATAATACTACTAAAATTGTAGTTAGCACAAATTTTATATATTTATTTATTTATTTCTAAACATTATGCCATAAGAAATAAACACTAATATATTTGAAGACAGAATTTTATCCTGAGTGCAGCTCCAATAGGAAAGAACCCCTACCTGGCTTCCCCAGCACAGGCAGCTATATCTTGAGCTGTGCACTCTCCTCTTTGGGCTGCTAAAGTTGATGTCCAACTTGGCCACTCCCAGATCTACTCAATAGAGCAGTGAGTGCCATGTGATGCTGGGAAGGAGGGAGGCACACTTTCAGATCCACTTTTCTTGGATGACCATCACAGGAGCATGAAATAAAAATGCTTCTAATGATAGCAATCAGCAAGGAGGTTCTGTACTTCCAGGTCCCACATGGGTGAAACAGTATCTCTTTGCTTCCTGTTTGTTGGGAAGCTCTGAGATAGAGGAAGTGGAGTCCTTAAAAGAGAAACAGGTTAAGCAAGAGAAAAAATAAATGAGTGTAGTGTTCCAGAAATCAAGCAGGTGTGTGACCCACAGAATCAAGTGCTGATGATAGTCTGGGTAGATAAGGACTGAAAGGGTTCCACATAGAGGTTACTGGAGACCTTGTTGAGAGTAGTTTTAGTCAAGTGGTAGGAGCCCAAGCACAAGTTTCCATGGATTGGAACTGGAAATCGGAATAGCGTGAGAAGTGGGGACAGTGGAGGCAGACAATTCTTCTGTAAGCTTGGATTGCTACTCCGTGTCTTTAAGTTTCCTAGTTTTTTGTTTTGTTTTGTTTTGTTTTGTTTTGTTTTGGTAAAATAGGGCATATATGAACACCAACGCCATAGGATTGTTGGGAGGATTAAAAGAATTAACATGAAAGCTTTCTGAAAATTATAAATCACCAGAAATGTATAAATACATCCAATTATTATCAGGGATTTTAATGAAAGTTTGTGATTCTTCTTGTACCATCCCCTCTCCCCAAAGAGCCATCTCTTTAAGTCTGGTTAAAGAAAAAAAAAAAAAAGTAGTTCAACCAGGAAATAGGGCTAAATGGTAGCCAACATTTTTAATCCTCTTTGGTGCTCGGATGATGATGGAAGTAAATCCCCTGGGATGCCACTAAGAAAGAAAAGAAAATCACCCTGAAGAGCTGTTTCTCTACAAACTATTGAATTTATTCTGTGAAGAATGTATGTTTTATTAACAGTGATTTAACTTTGGGAAAACTCTGAGAAAAAGCTAAAAGACACGATGATTAATTCCTTGAATTTGCAGAGAATATAAATTCTAGGAAGACCTGAGAGTATAGATTTGAAATGTGTGTGGCCTTGGCCGGGCCTGAGATCATAATGGAAATAGATTGCTATTATAGAAAGACCCATCAGTGAACCTAGCTGGGGTCTTCTGCTATGTTCAGCTAGAGGAAGGCCATGTTCCAGAAGAAAGTATTACTAGACCAAAAAACTTGGCTACCTTTTCCATCACGTATTCACAGTAGAACAGCTAAACCGGGTGATAAATATGTGTGATGCTGAAGTGGTGTCAGGTATAGCTTATGTAATTGCAACTCTACCTCCTTAAATCCTGGAATAGGATTTATTTCTGTAATCAAATCATTTCACTTTGCCATATTATTACCTGTATATGATTACTTATGTAGATCATTCAGCTTAAGAAAACATTAAAGCTATTTTCAGTATGAACTAAGACTTACACTTTTTTTTTGAGATAGGGTTTAACTATGTTACCCAGGTTACATTTGATCTCCTTGGCTCAAGTGTTCCTCCTGCCTCATCCTCCCAAATAGCTGGGACTACTGCACTCCAGCATGGTTCACTGCACTTGGCTTACACTACTTTGAATTACTACTTTCATTTTCTGAAAACTGGTGTTAAAGCAAAAATTGTACCAGGCGGCTGGGCGTGGTGGCTCACGCCTGTAATCCCAGCACTTTGGGAGGCCAAGGCGGGCAGATCACAAGGTCAGGAAATGGAGACCATCCTGGCTAACATGGTGAAACCTCGTCTCTACCAAAAATACAAAAAATTAGCCGGGTGCGGTGGCGGGTGCCTGTAGTCCCAGCTACTCAGGAGGCTGAGACACAAGAATGACATGAACCTGGGAGGCGGAGCTTGCACTGAGCCGAGATTGCATCACTGCACTCCAGCCTGGGCGACAGAGCGACACTCTGTCTCAAAAAACAAACAAATAAACAAAAAACAATTGTACCAGCCAAAGTAAAATAGGCCAGGATGACATTACTTTATTCAAGGCTATTGCAGTAGGGATGAGAGGCCAGAACTAACTCTGAACTTGACTCCACTGAGGCAGAGGGGGTAGGGATTTTTAAGGGCTGGGTTGAACTGGTGGACAGTACTGGAGGACATTAGAGGAAAGCCATAGGCCATCTGTGTTTGCTAATTGGCTTTATCCAAAGTAAAACTATCCAAGTTTTCTCGTATGTTTATGTTAGAAGATAGTTTTGCAACTTGAAGCAGATGCCCACTGAAGTTAGGCTCCTACTCTCCCATAGGAACTAGGAGATACGAGTACTATATCCTTTGATAATTATATTTCAAAGAAATTGCTCTCAGGTCCTTGAGACAAGACATTCCTGGGTTGTAAAGCTGGCAAGAGCTGCTCACTAGCAATGTGGCAAGTGAGACTGTGGAACTGAATTTTTCATTTTTATTGATTGAAATTTAAATAGCCATGTGACTGGTGGCTGCCACACTGGACAAGGTAGCCTCAAATTACCTCATCATCATTTGATCTGCAGAAAAACTGCTGCTATTAAATGTAATGTCTATAATCTGGATCATTCTCCAAAGAGAAATTATCACTGGTGATTAGGAACACTTGTACTCACTTTGGATGGTGGCAGTGAGAATTAAGTTAGATAATGTATATGAAAGTGCCTAGCAAAATGCCTAGTACAAAAGAGGTACCAATGATCTTAGTTTAGTTTTCAGTGTCCTTCAGGGTACACAAAATGAATTGTGTCAGAGTGTTCAAAGTCAAGAACATAACAAATAATTGCTGGTGTGGCTGTTGCAGGGGCAGAAGTGTTAATATTCCTTATGGTTACAAAGCACAGATGTTCTGGCTGTTTTGTAATCTACAGGAATTTATTTAATCTTGGAAATAAGCACTTTCTTTATACTTACTCATATAAAAATGCCAAATTGTAAAACCAGAAATCATAAACATTTGGGTTACTCTCAATACATTTAATAATAATCTATTATTGCATGATGTTATTGATGCATTCTTTTCCTTAGAGGAGTTAAAATAAACACCTTTATAAAGACTAAGTCAGAACATCTAAAGATTCTTGTGATGTAAAGGCATGATTTCATATATTACATGTGTTTAAAAGAAATTATATCTTCTTCTGACAGTGAATTACGTATTTAAAAATGTGGGCTATCCAGAGGAGAAAAGGAAAAGTAGCATATATAATGAAGGAAAGAACAATTTTGGCAAATGTGTTTCAGCAGAATATGAGGATGTTGGCATACTACAATTGACCTTAGTCTGAGAATAAGCTACTGTAGCTCCAGCCATCAGGAATTCCACATGTTTCAGCTGTGGGCATACAACTGTGGGCTGCTTTCTCCCAGACACTATATTCTCTCCTATGTCTGACTTGGCTTTTTCTCCACTGTTGATCACCATCATGTATTTTCAGTTGTTTTCAAAAGTTTTAATTTTCTCCTGGGAATTGCATAGTGATAAGTTGCTCCAAGAGATGCTTAAATTTTTATAACATAATGAGGATGTTTATATGAAAGAATCATTTTGAATGAATTATACTTACTCTCTGATAAGGAGTTTGGGGTGCTGCTTTCAACCAAAGGCAGAATAATGGAACTCCTGGTCTTGGATCCCACCACGCTGACACAAAAGAACAAATAGATTTTAGTAGTTTATTTCATAATTGGCCTATAATAGGGAGGCATTACATACTGACTTTTTATTCTAAATCTTATGCCAAGGAGATAGGACCCATTATATAATAGCTAGAAAGGTTTTGTTTGTTTTGTTTTGTTTTTGTCATTGTTGTTAAAGCAAAATTAAGCAAATTGATTTAAAATTGTTCAGGTTTACATAATGAAGACGTGATAAGATTGTAATTTACTAACAAAGACCATTAAAGCAAATTCCAATAATCCATTTAAGATACTTATTTTACAAAATTTCAACTCATACTTTTAAGGAACATGTTGGGAGGATTAAAAGAATTAACATGAAAGCTCTCTGAAAATTATAAGTCACCAGAAATGTATAAATACATCCAATTATTATCAGGGATTTTAATGAAAGTTTGTGATTCTTCTTGTACCATCCCCTCTACCCAAAGAGCCATCTCTTTTAAGTCTGGTTAAAAAAAAAAAAAAAAAAAGTAGTACATAGACATATAGTATAAAATAAGACAAAACTACATAGCTATGTTTCCTTTTGCCAACTATTGAATATATAATAAATAGTAAAGAAGAAAACTGACGTTTGCCAGGCAATTTCTGTATGCTAGATGAGCATCCAGAAAAGACTCTTTTCATCCAGTTTTGTAAATACATTTTTAGTAATCATCTACCTTGCCCTGAATTCACTTGACTTTTTCACTTTCAGTGATTTTATGATTCCTTTGGCTACCACAAGTCACTTTCATGTTGTAATGATTGATTAAACATGCTAATTTTTAACATTCTACAGACAGTATGTTACTTTTACTCTTAATTTTTATGTAAATCAAAAAGCATATTAATTTCATATGAATAGCTGACAAACTTACAGACTTTTAAGAGTATTATGTAGGAATATTTTTATTTATAAGCATTAAAGAGCTAAACCAGGCCAGGCATGGTGGCTGGCACTTGTAATCCTAGCACTTTGGAAGGCAGAGGCGGGAGGACTGTTTGAGCCTAGGAGATGGAGACTAGCCTGGGCAACATAGTGAGACCTTGGCTCTACCAAAAAAAAAAAAAAAAAAATTAGCCTGGCGTGGTGCACCTGTAGTCCCAGCTACTTGTGAGGCTGGGATGGGAGGATCGCTTGAGCCCAGGAGGTTAAGATAGCAGTAAGCTGATATCACCACAGCACTCCAGCTTGGGTGGCAGAGTGAGGCATTGTCTAGCGGGGAGAAAAGCTAACCCAAAAATAATTAGCAAAATTGGGAAGTTGAAACTTGCTTAAAAGTTTGGAAATGCTCTCTCACAAAGTTAGTCCGTTATGATCATCTAGAAGCCATGGTTTATTATTTTACCTATGTATCATAAAACACTCTTTTTGCAAAGTATTTTTTGTTCACAAGTCCAAATGTAAAGACTTTCAGACACCTGCGGTGAGCATTTCTAATTAAGGAATTGTGTTGATTTACACTGGCCCCTCACCAAAAAAATTCAGTATGTGATTAAAAAGAATGGGCCAGACATCATGGCCCACGCCTGTAATCCCAGCTCTTTGGAAGGCAGAGGTAGGTGGATTGTTTGAGCTCAGGAGTTCAGGACCAGCCTGGGTAACATGGGGGAATTCCATCTCTACAAAAATACAAAAATTTGCTGGGTATGGTGGTGCACACCTGTAGTCCCAGCTACTGGGGAGGCTAAGGTGAGAGGATGGCTGCAGCACAGGAGGTGGAGGTTGCAGTTAGCCGAGATGGCACCACTGTACTCCAACCTGGGTGACAGAGTGAGACCATGTCTCAAAAACAAAACAAAGCAAAACGACCCAAACCACTGCCATAATTTTGAATATATTCAAGCTGTAATGTAATAAATAGCTTGAATACAACACAGTTTCATTTTCAAGTGATTTGTATCAGCTAATCCTATAAACACTAAAACTGTAATAGGTAGACTAATTCCTTTTGAAGAATGACTCTTGTGACATTGCCAGTATCTGCATCTATTTTTTATTCTTTCGTTCCTTTAAGAGTTCATTATGTGGCCGGGCGCTTTGGCTCAGGCCTGTAATCCCAGCACTTTGGGAGGCCAAGATGGGCGGATCACAAAGTCAGGAAATCGAGATCATCCTGGCTAACATGGTGAAACCTCGTCTCTACTAAAAATACAAAAAATTAGCCAGGCGTGGTGGCGGGCACCTGTAGTCCCAGCTACTTGGGAGACTGAGGCAGGAGAATTGCTTGAACCCGGGAGGCGGAGCTTGCAGTGAGCCGAGATTGTGCCGCTGCACTCCAGCTTGGGTGACAGAGTGAGACTCCATCTCAAAAAAAAGAAGACTTCATTATGTGAGCTTTGCTTGGACACCCAGAACAATTATGAAACTATTGTACAATTTGCTTACTTCATTGAAAACTTTCCATTTTATAGTTTAAAAGTTTTGGTTTTCATTTTTTATTTGTGGACTATAGGAGCTATTGTATTTGAAATGCAAGTTCACCATCCAGCTAGGATTAAGGGATAACATTTTGGCAATTGTGTAAGTTCACATTCTTGGGTTCCAAGCAACAGTTTCAAAAAAGGTTTCCTTTCTTCTTTGTTATTTCCAACATAAAGAAATCCTGTCATAGAATTTCTTTCTATCGTGAATGGACAGCTTCTATCACAGAACGACAGAATCTTAGAGTTGGATCTAGTCCACCATCCCACTCAACTCAAGAATCCATTAGTTAGCATAATTTAGTATCCCAATGGATGATCATCTAGTCTTTGCCTAAAGTCCACCAGTGATGGGAAAATTCATCATCATAAACCCCTATTCCATTTATGGTATAGTGGAAAGCCCAGTGGTTTTGGAAACAGACAAGATGGATTACAATTTTCAGTTCTAACAACATGAGCTAGGGCAAAGTTACTGTCTCTGAGCCATGTCTTCCATGCCTATGTGTAGCATATAAGTGCTCAAAAACTGGCTGATGACAAATGGTATGAAGATAAAACTAGTTAATGTAAAACATCTTCAGTGGTTGAAAGCTCTTCCCCCTTTCCCACAGAAAGAAAATTCTTTCTCTATTAAGCCAAAATCTGCTTTCCCATAAATGAGTTCATTCAATAAATTTATAGTAGTACTGTTCAAGGTACTGTATATAACTGTGAACAAGACAGAGGGAAACTTACTATCAGGGAAATGATGTTCTAGTGAGAAGAAACAGACCAACAGACAATAAATTAATGAATTAAGTTCATAGAAAAAAATTAGTGAATAGATAATGATACCTAATATACAAAAGGCTAAATCAGTTATGTACTAATTACTTGGTGGCTACTTCAAGGCAAGATACTGCTGAGGCAGTGTCACTTAAGCTGAAATCTGAATGACAATTCTTCTACTCCTTGTTTCTAGATATGGTTTCCGGGCAGCTCAGAAAAATTCTTTCCAATTGTGGAAGGCAGCTAACATGTTTATCTTTAGTTCTTTCTCTTCAAGCTGAATATTCAGTCACTTCAACTCTTTCTTATATAACATGATTTCAACAAAAATTTTCAGCTGGGAAGGCTCATGTTTTATTAACGCCATCTTTAAATGTGTCCTTAAATTGAAAACAATACTCCAGGTGTAGCTTGAACCATGTGGACATGGTAAGAACACCTCTTCCCTTCCATCTGGATTCTGTACTTCACTGATGATACCTCAGCTTACACTGTCTTTTTTGGTAGCCCAATTATAAACCAAAACCCAATTCTGGCGAAATTTTCATCAACTAGAAATACCCAGCCTTTTCCACAGGAACTCCTATTTTGATGCATTGCCTTCTTCCTATGCAGGGACAGTTGTTTCTATACCAGGACTTTACATTACTTTTTTTTTTTTTTTTTTTTTTTTGAGAGGGAGTCTTGCTTTGTTGCTCAGGGTGGAGTGAGGTGGCACAATCTCTGTTCACTGGAACCTCCGCTTCCTGGGTTCAAATAATTCCCCTGCCTCAGTCAGCCAAGTGGCTGGGATTATAGGCACATGCCACCACACCCAGCTGATTTTTTTTAATTTTTAGTAGAGATAGGGTTTCACCATGTTGGCCAGGCTAGTCTCAAACTCCTGACCTCAGGTGATCTGCCCCCTTGGCCTCCCAAAGTGCTGGGATTATAGGCATGAGCCACTGTGCCTAGACTACATTTGCTCTTGCTACAGTTTATCTTGTGTTTCAACCAATTCTTTCAGCCTATGGAGGGTTTTGAATCCTAATTCTTTCCTCTACCATACTAGCTATTCCTTTCACCTCCAGGTCATTCACAAATTTAGCTAATGGTTGCTAGGTCTATGAAATGGGCATTCTGACAAATATAAAAATATTTCAGAGCCTTGATAAATTATTCAAGAAGTACAATTTGTTAATGAAAAAGAAAAGCCACACTACTGTGGATGATTACCCACCACCATCATCCCATGTTTCCTCAATCATCTGTATTAAGCATTAATTTTATAATTAGGAAGAAAGTTATAAGAAATACATATCACAATATAAGTATACCATCTATATTTTCATCTAAAAAGTTGGTAAATGTTAAAGAGTAAAGACAATGAAAGAGCTGTGTGTCATTATATTAAAGACTTCCTCAAAGGCTGATGCAGGGCTGTTAATTTAAATCCAACTCAACCTGGGCAATAATAATATATTTATAAGTATATTAATGTATTATGGTAGCAAAATAATGGTCTAGAAGGACGCAGGCCTTTGATTCAATATCCTCATATTTGTTATAGTCTCAACAAAATGAGATTTTCTGGTGAAATTTCTTCTTCTATTTCTTAATTTAAAAGTATTTTTCTCAATAATCCCTAGAAATAGTGATTATTTGAGTCAAACCTTTAAAAAAGCATAATTTTCTGCCATAGTGTATGCTTTAAAAACTAAACAAAAGTGTTTAGAATTTAAACTTTGAATCTTGGCATACAACTAATACTCAGAGGACCAAGAATGCATTTCTAAGTGTGGGAAAGCATTTGCCTTTGAGAGAAGTTTAGAACAAAAAATAACATTTTGCTGGGTGTGGGCAGAGAATTAGTTCTTATTCAGAGAGAAATGCTTACGTGATATAATTGTCTTAATACAATTTGTACATAGAACACATTGACCTTGAGAAGTTCAGGTGAATTTGAATATTTATCCTTTTATTTCCCTGGAGATCCGACATCGGAATTTGGTTCTTTTTTTTTTTTTTTTTTTTTTCTGGTAAACCTTAGCTTAAAACCTAAACTGTGTCTTTTTCTAAAACTTGAGAGTAAAGCAGGCAAAAGCAGGGGTCATCACCTTAATAACATCATCCTCCCCTCCCTGCTTCCCAGCTCTCTGTTGCTAATCTCAGGGCAAGAATGAGCTGGAACATGGCAGGTAAAGCTGTTGCATAGGCTCAGTTGAGGAAAGAGGGAGACATCTGAGATGAAGAATCATTTCTGGTTGTTAAAACAATGACTAATTTTCCTTTAAAAGCGTGGGCATGGTCTTGATAAACACATTTCTTTTTTCATCATATCAGATTTCATATCAATGACATTCACTGATTTTGCTTGTCACCTAAGAGAGTTAGTCAGTAGGCACCTTACTGCTTAAGATGGAAGTTAGAGAATGTCCTAGGGCATGTACACACCCTCCATGTCTCTTCAAGTACAGGGCAACACACGTCTTGAACTCCTACTATGCCCCAAGAACCAGGGATTCGAAGATGAATGAAATGTAGGTCTTACTCTCAAAGAACTCACAATTAAGTAGGAAAGATATAAGCAACCTGGATATAAGTGCAACCTAGAGGAAAACACAATAAAGGTATGCTCATCTTATTGTGTGATCACCAAGAGGAGACACCCAAACCCAAGCCAGAGGGATTCCTAGAGGAAGCAATACCCTGTAAGCTCAGCCAACAAAATTCTCAGACCACCATGCTCATCACTGCCTCTCCCCAGCATCTACCATAGTGCCTAGCCCATACTAGGTGCTTAATAAATATTTGCTAGACCAAATATTTATTAAGCACAAGAGTAGTGTGCTTTACTCTTGTTAAAAGATTTTATGCAAGATCAAAAGAACTGCATATTCTCATTAAAGCTTCAAAGAATTCAGTTATATCATGCTTATTATCTCCACATTTATCATACTTTATATCGTAGACATAATTAACTGTGCTTATTATTATTATTATTTTGCAGTTGCAAGATTTAATAGAGTGAAAACAGAGCTCCCATACAAAGGGAGGGGACCTGAAGGGGGTAGCCGGTGCCGGCTCGAATGCCTGGGTTTATATCCCAATCATTGTCCTTCCCCCCGTGCTCTCAGGCGATAGATGATTGGCTATTTCTTTACTATCTGTTTTTGCCTATTCAGCATTTTAGTGAGCTCTCTTTACTACCTGATTGGTTATGTGTGAGCGAAGTTGCAAGCCCTGTGTTTAAAGGTGGATGTGGTCACCTTCCCAGCTAGGCTTAGGGATTCTTAGTCGGCCTAGGAAATCCAGCTAGTCCTGTCTCTCAGCACCCCCTCTCAACAGGAAGACCCAAGTGCTATTGGGGAGGTTGGCCAATGACCGCTCTAGCTGCTTCCTGCTGAATTGGGGTGTAGTAGGGGTCATGCAGTTGAGATTTCCTCGGGAGGGGTGCGTTCAATGTCATTTACATCAGAGCATAGGATAGCAGGCTGGTCCAGTTGTCTGCGATAGATCTTAGTCATGGACTGCATCTGGGGCTCCACTTGAAGAACGATTTGTAGTTGTACAGCTTCAATTCTGGAAGAGACAAACTTAACAAGAAGGTTAAAGATACAGGAATTGAAATGTGTGGCCTGCAGTGCAGGGGATTATTTCTTTGGCACACTTCCCAGGCCCTGACTCCCTGACTATCTGCTTGATAGTTTTGAAAACACCTGGTCCAGTAAATAATGATTTGGCCATCTGATGGGTGCTATCAATGCTTAAGTGAAAGGTCTGGTGAAGGGTTTTAAGTAATTTCCACTGGTTAGCTGCAGACAGAAGTATTTTTCCTTCTTTGGTGGCTAGCCATCCTGAGGGGAGGAAACTATGTCCTCCTGAGGTTTCCCATTCTATTTCTTCTGCTGAGTACTGGGGCTTGGTTTCCTGGAGGAGATTACCCCATACTAGGGGTCCTTCTATAAGCATTTCTAATGGAGGGTCCTGCCTTGTGACTCTTTTGGCTTCAATATCCGTTTGGCGGTTCCCTTCTATTTTCCTTTCCTTTCCTTTCTGATGACCCTGGCATTGTAAGACTGCCACCTCTTTAGGTTTCTGTACAGCCAATAATAATCTCCTAATGGCTTCCTGATGTTTGACAGGTATTCCCTCGGAAGTCAGGAATTCCCTTTCTCTCCATATTGCTGCATGGGCATGGAGGACTAGGTAAGCATACTTAGAGTTTGTATATATATTTACCCTTTTTCCTTCTCCTAATTCTAATACCTGAGTGAGGGCTATTGGTTCTGCCAGCTGAGTGCTAGTTCCTGGAGTGAGGGGATTACTTTCAAGTATTCCATTATCACTGACCACTGTATACCCCGCTTTTCAGAAGTCCTTTTTCTACAAAGGAACTTCCATCAGTACACAAGCTGAGGTAGGGATCAGTCAAGGCAACCTCTAGAAAGTTCCTTTGAGCGGCGTAGATTTGAGCAATCACCTGTTGACAGTTATGTTCTATCTTTTCTTCATTGTCTGGAAGAAATGTGGCTAGGTTAAGAGTTGCACAAGTGTGCAGTCGCAGCACTGGCCCTTCAATTAATAGAGCCTGATATTTAAGCAAATGATTGTCCTGACAGCCACAAGTCTCCTTTAGCAGTGAGTATGCCGTTTACATCATGAGGTGTCCACACAGTAAGATCTCTTCCCTGTATTATTTTAACTGCTTCAGATACTAAGACTGCTACTGCCACCACTACCTGTAAACAATGAGGCCAACCCTTTGCCACTACATGAATTTTCTTACCCAGATATGCCACGGGTTACAAGCTGGTCCCTGAAACCTGTGTAAGGACTCCTAGAGCTATTCCTGTTTTTTCTGTGACATATAAAGAAAAGTCTTGCCCCATTGTCAAGCTTAACACTGGGACTTACGTTAGGGCCTTCTTTAGGGCCTTGAAAGCCACTTTTGCTTCAGGTGTCCATCTTACTAAATAGATATTGGCTTTCTGAGTTTCCTTAATTAGTGTATATAATGGCCTGGTTATTTTGCCGTACCTGGTAATCCATATTCGGCAGAAACCTGTTATGCCAATGAACCCTCTTAGTTGCTTTTAGGGTTTTGGGATGAGGATAAGCCAGTATAGGCTGGATATGAGCCTCACTGAGGGCCCTAGTGCCTTTGGATAATTTTAGCCCTAAGTATTTAACCTGCTGTAAGCAGAGCTGAGACTTTGGTTTGGAAAACTTGTAGCCACAGGTGGCGAGGAAGTTTAAAAGCACTTGGGTGGCTTGATGGCACAAGGTTCCTGAACAGGTGGCTAGAAGTAAATTATCCATGTACTGAAGGACAACAGTGTCCAGGTATGAGAGCTGGCTCAAGTCTTGGGCTAAAGTCTGGCCAAATAGATGGGGGCTATCCCTGAACTCTTGGGTTAAAACAGCCCAAGTGAGTTGAGGCATTGGGTTTGAAGGATCTTCAAAGAAAAATAAGAATTGAGAGTCAGGATGTACCAGGAAACAGAAAAAGGCATCCTTAAGGTCCAGGACTGTAAATCACTCTTCTTCCTCTGGCATTTGGGAAAGCAGAGTATAAGGGGTTAGGTACAGCTGGGTATAGAAGGATAATGGCCTTACTGATAATCCTGAGATGTAGCACTAACCTCCACTGTCCACTGGGTTTCTGTACTCCTAAAATTGGAGTATTGCAGGGGCTATTGCATAGTTTTACTAGGCCTTGGGCTTTTAGGTCCTTAAGAATCTTTTGGAGTCCTTGTTGGGCCTCGGGTCTAAGGGGGTACCGCCTTTGGTAGGGAAAGGAGGTGGAATCCTTTAGTTTAACTTGAACAAGATGGGCATTCTTTGCTCATCCATATTGTCCTTTTGGTGCCCAGACTTCAGGATTAATTCCTTCCTCAAGCAGGGAACACAAACGGGTGTTCCTTCTCCTGTGTTCAGGTGTGTAATGGTCCCTGCTTTTGCTAGAATGCCTCTCTCTAACAAGGGAGTGGGGCTTTCAGGCATAATTAGAAAAGCATGTGAAAAGAGTAAAGTTCCCCAGTCACAACTTAGTGGCTGGGAGAAGTATCTAGTGACTGGCTGTCCTAGGACCCCTCGGATAGTGACAGATCTGGAGGACAGTTTTCCAGGACAGGAGAGTAAGACTGAGAAGGCTGCACCAGTGTCCAGGAAACAGTTAACCTCCTGGCCCTCAATGGTCAAGCATACCCGGGGTTCTGTGAAGGTGATGGTATGGGCTGGAACTTGCCCCGGGCACCCTCAGTCCTGCTGCTGGATCATCTGGTTAGTGGCTTCTGACTCAGAGGACTTTTGTCCCCTGGGGCAGTGGGCCTTCCAGTGATTCCCTTGACATAAGGGGCATGGATGAGGGGGCGGCTTATTTCTACTTGGACAATATTTTTTAAAGTGTCCTTGTAGACTGCACTGGAAGCAAGCCCTATTAGGCATTTGATTTGCCCAGCCTTTCCCTGTTCCAGAGCCTCCAAAGTCTGCTTGCCTGAGGGCCATGACTAAAGCGGTGGCCTTTTTTTTTTTAATCCCATTTTTCCCATTCTGCCTGCTCCTCCTGATCTCTATTATAAAAAATTGAGGTTGCCAAGTTCAATGGAGTTTCTAAGTTTTGCTCCAGGCCTAAGGCAGACTTTTGAAGTTTTTTTCTAATGTCTGCAACTGACCGAGTGATAAACTTATCGTTTAAGATTAGTTGGCCTTCCACAGAGTCAGGTGACAGAGATATGCTTCCTCAATGCCTCCCTTAGTCTCTCCAGAAAGGCAGTAGGATTTTCTTATTTTCCCTGTGTTATAGTGGACATCACTGAATAATTTATAGGCTTCTTCCTAGTTTTCCTTAGTCCTTCTAGCATGCAAGTTAGCAAATGTCTGCAGCACCAATCTCCATGTTCTGATTCTGCGTCCCAGTGAGGGTCTACACTGGGAACTGCCTGCTGGCCTGTGGGGAATTGTTCTCTTTCCTCTGTTGTCATCCTATCATTGACCTGACTGAGATACCAGAGATCGCCAAACCCTCGAGCTGCAGTTATGGCACCACTTCTCTCATTTGGAGTTAGTGTCTGATCTAGCAGTAACATATCTGTCCATGTCAGATCAAAGGATTGTCCTAACCCTTGTAAAACATCAATATAGCCATCAGGGTTATCTGAGAATTTACCTAGATCTATTTCAATTTGCTTCAAGTCTGACAGGAAAAAAGGTACATATGCTCTGACTGGGCCAAATTCTCCAGAATAAATCTTAGGGGTGTTTTTGCCTTGGGGGGAACGTTTCCCATCTGAAAAAGAAACGTAGGGATACCAGCACCCCTAGTCATTTTCCGATGAGCATTAGTCCTAGAGCATCCTCTATGGTCCGAATGCTTACTCCTTTCCAGGGTGCGTAACCACCCATGGACCTCTGCTTATCGGATTAGTTACGTTCAGCAATGTAGCAGTCCTGCACCTGTTTTCCCGCCCTTCTTGACAACAAAGAAAGGGGTCTGGGCTGCTGGATTCTAGTGGTCCTTTACCAGCGTGCCCAACATTGCCTTTGCGCTCAGAGGTGAGTTCTAGAGCTGGGCTGGGTTCCTGAGTATTTCATAACAACCCAGCTGCCCCATCAAGATGCATTCCTATCAACAACAGTTCTTGCGCAAATTCGTTTCAGAGAGGGTGTAGGTAACATTTTGAGTCAGGATTGCAATAGAGTGAGTTTTTTTTGATTCTGTAAGTACTTTAAGGCTTGACTGAGTGCAAACAGCTCGTGCATTTGAGCAGACCAATTATTAGGCAATTTTCCTAACTCAGCTTCCACAAGAGCTTCCCTATCAATTACTGAATGTCCATTGTGTGTGTGTTTTATTTTTCCCTCAATCACCCTGGAGGAACCATCTATCATCCTGTCCTGAAGGGAGTTCTTCCTAGGTCTAGTTGGATCTTTGTATGATCATTAAGATTTAAATCCCCTGTTAGGAAATCTGCTGGGTTAAGGGAATTTTCAGTGGTTAATGTTAAATCACCTTTTTCTAACAGAATAACCCCATTCTTTAAGATTTTTGAGTTAGTAAGCTACATTTTTGCTTTTTTGACTTAGAATAATTCTGAGCTGGTGAGGTGTGCTCACAATGAGATTTCCTTGAAAAGTTACTTTTCTACTTTCTTCTGTTAGCAAAGCAATTGCTGCTATAGATTGAATGCATTTGGGCCATCCGCGGTTTCCTGGGTTAAGAATTTTTGATAGGAAGTCTGCAGGTTGTCAGTGGTCTCAGTGTTTTCAGGATAAGCCCTTGCTTACACTGACCACAAGGTAGTATTGGAGTGTTATAGGGTCATGGAGAAGACCTTCGATTATCAATTATAGGTTTTAAATTTACCTTGGCTTTTAAAGGAATAGGACACACTGTTTTTTTCTTTACTACTTCTATCTTTCTCTTTCTTTCTCTCTTTGACTTCCTCTTTGATCTCTCTCTCTCCCCTCTATCTCTCTCTCTTTCTCTTTTCTCCTAGCCATTTACAAACTTGGGGCCCTGGCAAGGGTGTTGGGGAATGGGTCCCACATAATTGCCGATATTGAGAGCTGTATGCCTAAATTGGGAGGGACACCAGAGACAAGACTCTCTGGGTTCATAGCCTAGGGGCCTAAGGATGCAGCATAGAGCTTCCTTAGATCCCTTTGAGAATACAACTTGCTAGAGGAAATGAAAGTCTGAACCATTAGTACCTAGGAGGCAGGGATGAGGACATAGATTCAGAGGTAAGAAGAATTTTGGGGCTATACTTTCAAGAAAGTTGTGGTCGGGACCCAGGAGGTATGGGTCAGAAGGAAAGGTAGGGGCACACGCATGGGTGACTGTTGAATAGAGACTTCTGGCTGCACCATGATCTCAACCGACTAATGCCGAGAGTTCAGGACGACAGCTTTCCACCTCTAGTCGACTCTTGGCTTCCCCAGGAAAATTGAAAGCAGAAGCTGATTCCAGGCAGACCAACGCTTCCAACCCAGAAGGGATGGGGGTTGTTAGAAAGCCCTTTCCCAGACAACCTTACCCCTGAGTCTTAAGTCCAGCAGCCACACTAATTGTTTTTAACCAGCCAACAGGTGCCAGTATTTTCCTCCAATTCTAAGGATAGGACAGAATAGCAAGTGAAAGTGGTCCAATATTACTCACCGCTTTGGAGGTCCCTTCATGGTTGTCAAAATGTTACCGGGGGGGTCCTTGCTCCTAGAGCTCCCAAGATGGTGGCAAGCCTCTTGTTCTCTGACCTGGGGTTCTTGGCCTCACAGATTTCAAGGAATGGAATCTTGGGCCATGCAGTGGGTATTATAGCTCTATTAGAAGCCATGGGTCACAGAAGAGAACTGTGGAACCCAGTGACTAGTGTTCAGCTCGATTAGGATGAACCCAGGCACTTAGTCGTGCAGGAACAATGGTGAGCCTTTAGCCCAATTGGGAGCAGCAATGGGTGCCTCGCTGGATCAGGAGCACAGTGGACACTCTGCCAGATCCGGAGAGGTGGAAGTCAGCAGCAGGTCTGTGACAGTGGCAAACAGCAGTGGTGGGCAGCGAGCAAAGGCTCAGCTCAAGCCGTAACAAGCACGGACCAGAAGAGTGTGCAGTTGCAAGATTTAATAGAGTGAAAACAGAGCTCCCATACAAAGGGAGGGGACCCAAAGTGGGTAGCCCAACTGTGCTTATTATTTGCTATGCCACCTCCTCCAGGAATGTGAGCTTTTGATGCTGGAATTTGCATTTCTATAGCCTAGAACTGTGGCTGGCATCTAGTAGAAATTCAATAAATATATGTTGAATGAATATGGAGTTCAACACTAGTGACACTGATGAAATGAACACTAGTGACACTGACGAATAAGTAAAGCCAAAATACATTTGGCTTTACTTATTTTGGGGGTGGGTTACATGAAGCAAATTCATGAGACTCCATATGAGAATTTCAGTACCTAAATTCTTGTTGCCTAGGGCAATGGTCCTGGGTTTTCTGAGACTCTCACGAAGCTATTAACTCTCTCTATAGAAAAATTTACACATACATCAAGTTTTGACATTAACAAATATACAAAAATATTTGGTTGAGACCTCTTGACCTAGTGGAGAAGTGAGAAAATTTGAAAAGAATTGATTAGGCTTTTTTTTTTGTGAATTTGCTTTTTATTGGCGGGGGGCAATTTTAATGTCCATCTTCAAGTGTCCTTTATCTTACTTTATTTGTAAATTAAGAGCTATTGTATGATACATGTATCAATCTGTATTCTATGATATTATCTAGCTCAATACTGAAACATTTTGAAAAAATTTGATTTTTCTTCCTTCTGACTCTCTTTAATTTTGTTTAACAACATGAAAAATGTTTTGAGCATTTAGATATATCATTAAGTGAAAACTAGGCAATTATTTTAAAATTTATATAAGAAATTATTTCAAACAATTTTTAAAATTTCAGAGTACAAAATAGACTGTGCTTTATTGAAATAAAACTCACCAACCTTTAGAAATGGTCATCCGAGATTGTTGAGATCTACAAAAGCTCTCAAGCTATAATGCATTTCCCATATCAGGTGTGGTAAGCAGCCTCTTAAAAAACTTCCAAAGATCACTGCCCCTTGGTATCCATGTATTTTGTGCAGTCTCCTCCCCTGGAGCATGAACTAAACATAATGACCTGCTTTTAACTAACAGAATATGGCAAAAGTGAAGGGCTAACACTTCTGAAATTAGCTTATAAAAGTCTGTGGCTTGCATTTTGCTTCTAGTCTGCTTCTCACTCTGGCTTTTCTTGTTTGCTTGCTTGTTCTGATGAAGCAAGTTGGCGTGTTTGATTTGCGCTATGGAGAGGTCCGCAGAACAAGGCCAACTAGAGACTGAATCCTGCCAACATCCACAGTGTGAATGAGCTTGGAATCTGACCTTCGCGTAGTTGAGCCTTGAGATGGCTGCAGCCCTGGTCATCACCTTGACTGCTGCCTTATGAGAGACCCTGAGCCACGGTACCCAGATAAACCCTCTCTGGATTCCTGACCCACAAAAACTGTGAAATAAAAATGTCAGTTTAGGCCACTAATTTCTTACACATTGGTAGATAACTAATATATCGAAAACTACCTTAACTACTGCCAGGAACACTCTGATGTAACTCAAATGTCACTACAATGGCCTTTAGGGTGAAACAAGTATTTCATAGTAAGAGTAGCATATTTCCAGCAAAACCATCATTACTAAGATTCAGTTTACTCTCTTTTTAAAAAATTATCTAATTATATGGTTCTCCAATAACCTTCCTGCCCCACCCCCACTACAAGTTTTTCTTTGTAGTGTTCCACTTCTGCTTCATTTTAATAGGTTGAACAGAAAGAAATATTAGCAATGTCATTTTAAAATGAATAAATTAGTTTCATGAAATGACTATGTAGAATAAGGAGATATCGGAAAAGAAAAACCTGACAATTATAAATGTAAAACTAAATTTACATTTATATGCACTGCAATTATCAGTGGTTTTGAAATAATTGGCATGTTGTAGAATGTTTGTTTAACATTTCTAAAAAAAAAAAGTCTCTAGGGAGATTTGAGTTTTGTCTGGGTTTGTTAAGTCCTCTTCTGTTTGCAAGACTGCTATAGAGTATAAAGACTGTCATAAGTAGAAACTGGGAAACAAAAGCATCTTAAATTCAAGTAAATTGTTTCACTGAAGGAAGAAATAACCCTTTCCCATGTGTTTGATGTGAATTTAAAAGCAGCTAATTCTAGAAAAATTGTAATACATTATCTTCCTTGGAATATGGAGGTTGGGAGTAGCTTATATGAAAAAGTGAGATCTTTGCATATAAGAATTAAAATACCATTTTGTCATTCTCTCTACTGCTCTTTAATACTTCAGAAACTACGGTTTCAAATTTATATGACTTTACCTTTATGCCCTTTTCCTTTTTGCTATGTGCACATATACTTATTAAGAAACTACATGTGTTGTGGTGGCTCACGCCTGTAATCCCAGTACTTTGGGAGGCCAGTATGGTGAAACCCTGTCTCTACTAAAATCCAAAAGATTAGCCGGGCATGGTGGCGTGTGCCTGTAATCTCAGCTACTTGGGAGGCTGAGGTAGCGGAATCGCTTGAACCAAGGAGGTGGAGGCTACAGTGAGTCGAGATCATGCCACTGCACTCCAGCTTGGCGACAGAGCAAGAGTACGTCTGAAAAAAAAAAAAAAAAAAGAAAAAGAAAAAAAAAACTATGTGTGTTGAAAGAAAATATAATTTTAAAAGTATTTTAGCCTCATGGAGATGGACTTAGTGTCTCTTCAACATATATTAGAAAAAAATAAGAATTTCCAGACAAATTATATATAACAATGTCCAGGTGATTTAATATTTGTAGTAAGTTAGCAATATATTTTCTACAATTATATATCAGTTTCCCTGTACACAGGGCAAACACATCAAAGAATGAATCAAAGTCTCTGGGACCTGACCTGTAAAACTAATCATTTATTCTCTGGCAAACCTAGAGCTGTCACTGAACTTAATTTCAAGTCTTTAGGGGCATTTTGATAATTATATTCCTTTTAATTGAATTATTTTTATAGTTTTGCTCTAACTTTGCTTGTGTTCTGGCAGCTTCTTCCCTTTTCTGCTTAGGGTGATCTTTTCACTGCTTGCTGCTTGTTTTTTTCCATTGCATCGAATGGGTTAGTAAAGCATGAAGAAAGGAAAGGGAAGGGATGAAGCAAGTGTGTGGGGATTGTTGATCTTCTCTTTGTGCAGTTCTGGTTTGCCTGATAAAACTTAATTCCTGCCTTGCCCTGATACTCTACCACACTAAAGCCACAGTGGGGGCATAATGGTCTCAGGTCTCTCCACAGCCCAATTTAACTGCATGACAGAGCAGTTTCCACAGCAATCAGAGAGGAGAAAACGCTGAGGAGCCTCCTTTTCTGCTCTATTAGCCTCAGAGGATGAACAGTCAGTGGAGGTGGAACGAGTAGGGAGGAAGCTTGGAATTACTTACTCCAAATGTTTCCGCATATGGTTCTAGCAAAGAATACTCGAAAGTTTTCTAGTATTCTAGCAAAGAATATCTCCAAATCTAAATATGAATGGCCTGGACATTTAAAAAATTACACATAGGGGTTTTGTATCAATATAAGTTCCACTCTTATTTGGAAGTCTTGAATGGATTTGTGTGGATAACAAATACAAAAAGCTTGGATATTGCCAAAACCCCAAAGTGACTTAATAACTTTCCTACCAAATCCATATGATTTTTTTCCCTCCTGCCCAAAGATTCCCCAGTTTCTCATCAGGAATTGGACCATGTCTTCAAAATGCATTTTAACACTCTAAATTTCCTCTGGCCTACGTGCTTTCATTCAGGTCTCTCCATCTATCATGAATGAATCTCTTGTATAACTCTCCTGAGTACAACGTTTCATGCACACATTTTCCCTCTTCCAAGAACCAGAAAATGTGGAGCTTTGCCATTAAATTAGGAGCTTCAGCTTAGAACTAGATTTGAAATGCCAAGTTTCTGGTGACATTACAGATTGATAGTTTGTGCTTAATGCTGGCTTCATTCTATTTCTGGCAGGTCACTGGATGTTAACTACTAGTTAGAGTGGTTAACAAAATTCACAGATTTAAAAAGTTTGTGTTTTGAGCTGATCTCCAAAACAAAGAATATTCTGTCCAGATTATTCAAGTTAAATAAAGCAATTTGATAAGGCTCTTTTGTCTGTGTGATTTTTTTATTCATTTAAAAAAATAATATCTGTTTGAGATAAGAAGTCAAATAATTTAACATGGTACCAGAAACAATTGACACTTTTAAAGCAAGAATTAGTCAGGTATTCCAAAGAGAAATTTTAATAGTTTTGAACCACTATTTTTTTGTGTTTGTAGAACTTTACTCAAAAATAAATATTAAATGTTTATTTTCTCTAACTCTAGCGTCAAATTTCTTAAAATACGTAGAACAATACTGAGAAGTAAAACGCCACATAATACTGTTGCTTAGCAAATTACTATTAGCATCATGTTGTATTTGAAAGTCAATTGTTTATTAAATAAGTTATATGACAATCTGTTCTTTAGGTGAGTCTGGGCTAAATAAAGTCAATCTATATTATTATAAAAAAAGTTAAACTTTCTATAAAGTTTTTTAAAATTTGACTTTTTAATTTTTAAGATCATTTTGATTTGTTTTTAGTCTGGCTTTTTCAAAGTAAGGACAGCAGGGTGGATCCACACAGGTGGAGTAAGGTATTCTGAAACTTACCCTCCCTAATTCAGAGTTGCATTATGTGGCTGGCTTCAGTGCCTACTGGCAAGCAGTCAGAGATTTTAAGGTATCCACACTGCAGGAAGGTAGTGAAGTATGATACCAAATCATCATCTCAAATTAACTTTGGAACAAAAAAAAATTGTGATTCCTAAAGTTTTATAATATATTGCTTTCATTATATCCTCCCCTGGTACGGTATGTTCCAAATGTAAGTGTTTTTTATTTTTATTTTTTTTTTTTTTTTGCAAACTTCAGAACTACAAAAGGAAACAAACCATCAACAGTTTAGAAGCAGATTTTTCCAAATTGAAAAAATTCTCAGGCCACTTTTAGTGGCCCAGCACTTTGGGAGGCTAAGGTAGGAGGATCGCCTAAGGCCAGAAGTTCAAGGTCAGCCTGGGCAACATAGCAACACACTGTCTATAAAGAAAATTCTCCATCCATTCAATATTCAGTGTCCAGTATTATTTTTAATATGTTTTTTTTTTTTTTTTTTTTTTTTGAGATGGAGTCTCATTCTGTCGCCCAGGCTGGAGTACGGTGGCGTGACCTCAGCTCACTGCAGCCTCTGCCTCCTGGGTTCAAGAAATTCTCCTACCTCAGCCTCCTGAGTGACTGGGACTACAGGCGCCCGCCGCCACGCCTGGCTAATTTTTTGTATTTTAGTAGAGACGATGTTTCACCATGTTGCCCAGGCTGGTAGCAAACTCCTGAGCTCAGGCGATCTGCCTGCCTCTGCCTCCCAAAGTGCTGGGATTATAGGTGTGAGCCACCATGCCCAGTCAAGTTCTCTCAACTTATTTATTTATGCACATTTTATATTGGTATCAAGAATTTGTCTATATCAAGTGCACCACCCTCTCCTTATTTCAGATGAGTTTAAAAAGTGACATAAAAAAGTGTTGGGAACAAACAGTTAAATAGGTCTCTTTATACATCCATGTGTGTGACTGTATTTTCCAAATGGCTGCAACATTTATCCTATCATACAAGCTCTTCTTACACGTAGCTTTGACACTCCTCCAATTGGGACAGGCTTTTGTGACTGTTTGGATCAAGAGAGTAGAAAAAAGTGACAATATGTGACCTCTAAGGCTAGGTCACCCAAAGGAAAGGCACATTCTGTCCTTTTCCCTGGAAAGGTTGCTCTGAAAGCCTTTGAGCTCCTGACAAGCACTTTGACTGCTCTGAGGCTGCCATGCTGTGAATAATTCAAATTGGCCCATAATAAAAGATCATATATGTAGAGAACCTGAGACTACTTGAGAGAGAGAGATGAGGGTGGAGGGCAGAGAGAGAGAGAGAGAGCGAGAGCACGCATAGCCACCCCTCACCCCTTTTTACTAGTCCCAGCCACTGTTAAACTGCAACGACATGAGAAACCCGGGACCATAACTAACAATCTAAGCCCTTCTCAAATTCTGAATGCACAGAAACCATGAGAGATAATGTAATGATTGTTATTGTTTTAAGCCATTAAATGTTGTAGTAATGTGTTACATACTGATAAATAACTGAAATATCCCATAAGCTTTTCCTAATTTGGGAGTGACATAATTTCCTTTCTTCTTGTAGAGTCTGAACAGCTGTACCATTTTCAACCTAAAGAACAGGTTTGGACTGGCACAGATACAAGTGGCAAGCTTTAGCACGACATGCATAGATAGCTGACCTCTGACCTAGATAGAGAAATGGTGCTTTGTAGAAGGTATACTGTGGTGATAGCTGGGAAAACATGAAAATTAAAAACAAGCAGCTTCAAAAACATTTTACTTTGTTTTAAGAGTAAAAAACACAAACAGAAAAATCCACTATAATATTAATCCTACAAGATTAATACTTAACCTTGTCAAGTCACTTAATTCTACTTTCTAAAGCCAAAACCTGTAATTGCTAAAATTGTAAGTAAAATTTATATTCTTAGAAAATTTTATTTCTTTTTCTTTCTTTTTATATGGTGTCTTGCTCTGTTGCCTAGGCTGGAGTGCAGTGGCACAATCTCGGCTCACTGCAACCTCCACCTACCAGGTTCAAGCGATTCTCCTGCCTCAGCTTCCCGAATAGCTGGGATTACAGGCGAGTGACACCACACACAGCTAATTTTTGTATTTTTAGTAGAAACAGGGTTTTGCCATGTTGGTCAGGCTGGTCTTGAACTCCTGACCTGAGGTGATCCGTCCACCTCAGCCTCCCAAAGTGCGGGATTACAGGCATGAGCCACCGTGCCTGGTCAATATTTGAATTTCTTTTAGTGATTGATAGTGTTTTCTTTTTAAAAGTTGAAAATAAATATACAGAGAAATGCACCTGATTTATTTTTATCTTTGTTTTCATTTGACAAATACCCATGTAGTGCTTACTATGATGAGGATAAATCACTGGAGGAGACAAAGGGAGTAACTTGATAAAGTTGGCCAAATTGGAACAGGAGCCCAGGAACTCTTAGTCCAAAGTCTGTATTCTAGATTACTAACTTCAATGCCTTCTTGACAAGTACACCAGCTATTACCTGTCTAAATAAGTATTTTCCCCCTTCAAAATTGAAGTATTTCTGGGAATATCCCCAGTGGGGGCAAATTTGCTATGAACATGCAGGTGAAGTGTCACTGAAGCTATCTTTTATTTATGTTTGAAAGAATACTTCTACCATTCAGAGAGATTTTCAAGTACTTAAATACAAGACATCCCAAATACTAATAAAAATACAATTTAAAACATTATGAATATTTAAAAATATTAGTCTTCATGTTGCTAATTGCTAAAGTGCACACTCATTTCTTTTACAGTTCAGATTTCATAATTACCTACCTCTTTACCTGTGTATTGGCTATTTCTCTCCATAAGCTTATGTTTGCCTACCAGTGCCTAGTCTAAGGCTTGGCATAGAGGAAGTGTTCAAGAAACATTTTGAATAAATTAAGGGGAAAATATCTATGTGAGGGAATGGGGAATGGCTTCGTAAGATGAACCAGATCTTGGAGGAAAGGAATAACATTTGTTGAGTGCTTACTATGGGATAGGCACTGTTCTAAGTGCTTTACATGTATCTGCATTATATAATATGACATAGTATAGCTTGTTTATTGTCTCAGTAGGATTTAATTTCTAGATGACAGAGAATTTGTATTATTTACTATAAATCTTCCAGCGCCTATATCGGGGCTGACACACAGTAGGTTGATCGGTAAGTATTTGTTGAATAAATACGCAAAAATCACCTCATTTAATCCCCATAACAACTTTAAAAGGCAGGTACTTTTAATATCCTCATTTTTCTGATGAGGAAGCTGAGGCCGAGAGGGAATAAGATTTTCAAAGACACAGGGCTAGAAAGATTCAAACCCAGTCAGTCTGATTCTAGACTTCATCCTTGTTATGGATTGAACTGTGTCCCCCGAAAAGATATTTTGAAGTTCTAATCCCTGGTACCTGTGGATGTAAAACTAATATAATCTTTTTTTTTGAGATGGAGCCTTGCTCTGTTGCTTAGGCTGGAGTACAGTGGCACGGTCATGGTTCACTGTAGGCTTGACCTCCTGGGCTCAAGCAATTCTTCTGCTTCAGCCTCCTGAGTAGCTGGGACTACAGGTGCATGCCACCCACCGGGATAATTTTTTTTCAAGTTTTTTGTAGAGACAGGGTCTCACTTTGTTGCCCAGACTGGTCTTAAGCTCCTGGCTTCAAGTGATCCTCCTGCCTTGACCTCCCCGAATGCTGAGATTACAGGTGTGAGCCACAATGCCTCGCCTGAAACTAATAAAATACTCTTAAAAGAATGTGCTATAGTGTTTACCCTGAGTAAATAAGAAATAATTCCAACAGAAGAACTGAAAAACATTTCAAATAATAGCATCTGGCCAGGTGCTGTGGCTCACGCCTATAATCCCAGCACTTTGGGAGGCTGAGGCGGGCAGGTCACTTGAGGTCAGAAATTTGAGATCAGCCTTGCCAACATGGTGAAACCCTGTCTCTACTAAAAATACAAAAATTAGTGAGACATGTGGTGCACTCCTGTAATCCCAGCTACTAGGGAGACTGAGGCAGGAAAATCATTTGAACCCGGGAGGCAGAGGTCGCAGTGAGCCAAGATTACGCCACTGCACTGCAGCCTGGGTGACAGTGTGAGACTCTGTCTGGGGGAAAATAATGGCAGCAACATTGAGAGTATGTGCAAAATTTCTCCAGCAGTTGGCTATCTTGAAGCACAATACTTATGTGGACATCTGAATTTCAGAAGGTTTATTTAAAATGCAGTTTTACTAATTTAGAATTTTAATCCATATGCCATGTTATCAACTGGGATGTTGTGAACTTTCAACAAAATGGTTTGAGGAATGAAACAACTAGGTTGACTATCTGAGAAGAAGGAAAAGAATTCGTGCTTTGTAAAGAAAATCAGTATGTTGCATGCATTTACAGTTATAAATAGCTATATATGTGAAATTAATAAGGTAGTATAACTTGAGTTACTCTGCAATTCATGTAATAACATCTGTATGAACATTACAGTAACATGGGTATGTATATTTACCTTTATTTATTTAAAACATTTAATTAAGCGCCCAAATGCATTGGATTAGACTTGTGCTCTCTAATTCGATGGGCACTGGCATGTTACTAAGCATTTGAAATGTGGCCAGTGCAAATGAGATACTCAGTTTTAAATTGTGTTTGATTTTAATTTAAATATAAAACAGATACTCAATTTAGTCATTGGAAAACTTTATGGTATATTTGCAACAAGTTAGGTATGAGAATCTCCTATTGCAAATGTAAGTTTCATAAAATTGAAATACAGATCAAATTTCTGATAAAAATTTGGTGTCTAAATTGAGATGTGTTATAAAATGCACACTAGATTTTGAAGACATAGTAGTAATGTACTTTCTGTGTGAAGAAATACAGAATCATTTAGTTAATATTACGAATCATCACCTAGATACATATTTTTTCTTTTAATCTTTTTTATCTCCTGAAAGTAAAATATTTGAATTGCTGTATGTGCTGTTATTTCTTGAATTTTCTATACTTGCAATCTCAACCGACATTAGATCAGAGTATCTATTACAATCATATTTTATGTTGTAAAAGCTCTTTGTGTGCTAAAATATAACTTGGGAAAGAAAAATCTGATTTTGACTGATAGCATTCTCACCTGTGTATGACAGAAATCTACAGGTTTTAGTCCCTTAATTTGTGAATGATACCCATTCTTAACATTACCAATTGAGTTCAGACTGACAGTGCAACCACAATTTGTTACAAGGCAAATTAAAGCAGTTTTTTTCTCTGCATCTGTTTTCCTACATTTTTGGAAATAAAACCTAACCTTATAAGAGATTATTATTAAAAAAGACTGAAAATTTTGATAATCTAGCTAACATTTATGTAGAAAAATAGGTTCTTTCCAGTATTCTTGGAACTACACGTGAATTTACTAAATGGCTCCTTCAGCTAGACCTTATCCTGTTTCATTGAAGATGACTGCAGCTATTTTAATAATTAAAGTAAACATATAAATGAAAGATGTGAATTTTACCTACTACTGGCAGGATATTGTAATTCCCCTGTAATGTTGCCTTTGAGGGAGAGGCCATACACTCTTTGTGGGTTACTCCCTGTACTTATAACACCTTTCCTATCTGTAGATATTAAATCTCAGAAACAGGAACACATAGGTAATATATCTAAATTCATGTAATAAGTACTTTATTATAATAAGGGTCTGTTATACTAACATTTTGTTTCTTCTTAAACAGCTTGAGTTGGCTCCCATGCCTGCTGTTAAACTGTTTTCTCTCACATAAAACACCCTAATTGTAATGTGCCTCAGTTAATTCAGGAGAGTGAGTTTTGTAAAGTACACCTTTTTCTTAGATGTTGTAGAATTAAGTATTTATGGAGTATAGAATTCACAATGAAAGGTGTCATTTAACTTCAAGGGCTTTTTAAAAAAGAACTTTGTGATGCCTAGAAAATATTCTCTATAAACACAACTAATTCTAGATAATTCAGACGAGGTCAAAGAAGCTTCTAAATGTAAGTATTGACAAAATACAATTACTGTAAGAAATCTTTCTGATAAAGCAAAGTAACATAAGTAGAAATGAAAACACTGTGGTTGGATGTGTGTCTAGAGTATAGAGTTATAAAATCAGCAAATGATCTCAAATACTATCCTTTGTAATATCAGTACGCAGAGACAAATGGGACAGAAACTAGCAATCCTATTCAACTGAAAAGGAAACTGGGGCACAGAAGGCTTTAGCGTCTGTTGCTATTATTTTATTTTTATCAGACAGACACTCCTTTTGGCTATGATCTGACTATTCCTCCAGTCCATGAACCTCCAAGCATAAATGTAAATAAAACAAAATAAAAATGACCCGGCTCTGTGACTCACACCTATAATCCCAGCACTTTGGAAGGCCGAGGCGGGAGGATCATGTGAGGTCGGGAGTTCGAGACCAGCCTGACCAGCATGGAGAAACCCCCTTTCTACTAAAAATACAAAAATTAGCTGGGCGTGGTGGCGCATGCCTGTAATCCCGGCTACTCGGGAGGCTGAGGCAGGAGAATCGCTTGATCCCGGGAGGCGGAGGTTGTCTTGAGCCCAGATCGTGCCATTGCACTACAGCCTGGGCAACAAAAGCGAAACTCCGTCTCTAAATAAATAAATAAATAAATAAATCAGCTTTCCAAGATAATTTAGTTTAACCTTCTGCTTTTACCAAAGAAGAAACCTAAGGCCTGAAAGACTGCTTACTCATCATTATTCAGAGAGAGCAGTGGTTCTTGAACATCAGGTTTCTAAAACTCCCAGAAAAATGATACACAAGATAAATAGGACTGTTCATTGGGCCTTTGAACCCTAAGACCTTGACTCTTATCTCATTGGAATTCAAATAAATTCCAGTGGAAATTAAACTGACAGGTGTGGCGCCTGAGCTCCCCTCTCTGGGCTTCCTCCCAGTTCCCTTGGGCCTTGGCATTCTGGGTCAAGGTTGATTCCCTCCGGCCTCAGCGCCCCGGGCACGGCCGGCATCCTGGACGGCGCGGCGAGGGCTGTAGATCTGTGGCTAGAGAGCTTCCAAGACGCTAACAAGAAGGGAGAGACGAATCTGATTCTCCTCAGCCTGTCGAGGTCTTCTGTCAACAGTCCTGGGGACCCCTCAGGAGTCCTTCGGTCCCGTAGCCCCCTCGGTGTCTATGGCTGCTGGCCCTGCCTGAACCTCTCAGGTTCGCACCTTCTGGCATTTTCTCGCACTTTCTCCAGCCTTCCCGGGCAGGGGGAACCTGGCCTGACGCTCCGCTCCCCCACCCTGGGTCTCTGGGGTCAGTGGAGCCACCCAGTGCACTGTGTTTGGCATGCCCACATGGAGAGAGGCGACTACAGTGGTGATCATAAGCCCATGGTGGGCAGAGGCCCTATGGAGCCCAGCGCTCCGGCGGCCACCCCCACTCTGCCACCAGCAGCGCTGTCAGGGCCTCGCTCTTCCTCCTCCTCCTCACACGCCGGCTCGGATGATCTCCTGCCATGACTCAGCGCTTCTCGCAGGCTGCCCTGCTGGGGACACCGGCTTCGCTCGGGCCTCTCCCGACGCGTCCACCCCCTCTCGCCACCCACGCCCGCCCCTAGCCGCTGGGCCTTTCCCAGTGCGGCCGCCGCCGCCACAGCTGCCGTCAGCACGGGCACCCCAGCAGCATCCGCCGCCTGCACCGCGCGCGCCGCCCGCCCCGGCCTGACCCCGCCGCCAAACCCGGCGCCAGCCATGGAGCCCGAAGTCCCCCGTCGCCGCCACACCCATCAGCGCGGCTACCTGCTGACGCGGAACCCTCACCTCAACAAGGTAAACCCACAGGCCCACCTGGCCGCCCATCGGCCCCTCTCGATCAGGGTCAGGCCCCTCTTGCAGGTCCCTGCACCATGGCCTCGCCCCTCCGCCACTCCCCTGGGAAGGTTCCCGGTGAGCGGCGGCGGCCTGGGGGGCCTTGGTGTGGGCAGAAGGAAGAAGGACGCCTAATCGGGTCCGTATCCACGAGAGTGATGGCAGGGCGGTGCCGGTGCCTCTGCACCTCGGCATCCCATGTTAGGGATAGAGGTAAAGGTGTAACTTGTTTGCGATACTTCGGCAGCAATTCTCCGAAAACAAGAGCCCAGACAATGAAAGTAGTATCAGACAAAGTGTGTGAATGGAGTATTTTTGGTGAAGGTAGCAGACAGGCTGCCAGGTCAGACTCCATGTGCCTCCCACTTACTGGTTGCACAGTGTGGCAATTATTGGAGGCTGATAAGGCGAGAAGTGATTCAACTGGTCCTGCCCAGACAGAAATGTGTACGGAGTGCCTTCAGATCACGTTAGCATTGTGGAAATCCAAGTCCTCTTGGTTTCTGGAGTGACACGGTTAAGAGTCTGGGAATGCGTGGTGGGTGGCCTCTGTCTTGGACACTTTGCATGGCTTGGTAGAAGAGCTCTGTCCCAGACATGGGACTGTGGGTAAAGCCATTTCTTTTTTCTTCTTCTTCTTCTTCTTCTTCTTTCTTCTTTCTTCTTTCTTCTTTCTTCTTTCTTCTTTGTTTTTTTTTTGTTTTTAATTTGGCTTCCTGGAAGTTAAAAACGTTTTTTTTGTTTGTTTGTTTAGAGCTGTTTTCTTTTTATTAAAGGGGAATTCGGTGTACACCCTGTTCGGAGACTCCTTTTCGGATCCTGGTAACACTTCATTTTCCTTCACTGGTGATGCAATATAAACACTCGGGATCTCTCTCAAATAAAAAAAAATACCTCCAAATTTATCATTTTACTTCCACACTTATTTTACAGCCCGGTTTATCTCTGAATTGTGCCTTTTGTTTGTGTGTGTGTGTGCGCTTTGGACATTTCCTATTTATTCAGGACTTTGAAAATGCCATCAGTCAGCACAGAGGTCTGTTTAGTTATTTTGGTTGTCTCTTTGGTGGACTGCTTTTTGCATTAAGAACAGGAGCTCAGCTTTTTCCTTGTCGTGTTCCTGATGATTTGTTGATCATATTAATGACTTAAAGACATGATTTATTTAATAAGTGACAGTTAGTGTGAGTTCTTTCTTGTTTTTTTGCGGTGACAGGCACCTTTTACAAATCTATGATGATGTGCTATCTGTGGTCATGTAGCATTATGAAATTGTAAGTAATTCCTACTTATTTCTTTCTTTAAAATAAATTTAATTGCTAGTTTGATTTTTTTATTTTCTTTTATTATTCTGCAGGTTTGCCACCTATTTTCAGTAAAACAAAAGTAAAATGTGATGTGACAAAACTATTTGTGACTTGTATGTGTCACCTGCCTACTGTAATTTATGACCACATTTTGGGTTGCCACTTAAGAAAGACCGGCCGGGCGCGGTGGCTCAAGCCTGTAATCCCAGCACTTTGGGAGGCCGAGGCGGGTGGATCACGAGGTCAGGAGATCGAGACCATCCTGGCTAACATGGTGAAACCCCGTCTCTACTAAAAATACAAAAAACTAGCCGGGCGTGGTGGCGGGCGCCTGTAGTCCCAGCTACTCAGCCTCCGAGTAGCTGG
>NW_022161967.1:0-1586 GCF_008728515.1 Papio anubis
AAACCCGATGGCCTGGCCAGTCGCTGACTGACTGTTGACGGCAAGCCGCTGACCTTGGACTTCAGTGCTCAGGGTTTCCAGTCATATCAACACACTGCAATCCACAAGGGCTGAGTGATTGTTTTTAAAGGAGCTACAGGAACTATCTGGGGAAATGAGCTATATATGAGTCATTAATTTTCCTTATGTAGAACTTACAACACATTCTTTGTGAGGCTGAACAGTGGAAAAACAATCCCTTGCTTGATCAAGCAGTCTTCCTCCTCAGAATTGAATCTAAAGAAGAGTCCATTACCATACTGAGTTCAGAGGAATCAAAGAGCCGTATGCATGAGAACGTTTAAGGATATTCCTTAAATTAATGATATTTGAATAATCATCAAAAGACCATTGAAAAATATTTTAAAATCTTATAACATATTTTAAGTAATTGTATTATAAATTTATACAATTATATATACAAATTCACATTGTATGAAAGAGAATATTAATAATTATTGTCCTATTATTAAGGGCATATTAGTAATTATTGACATATTTTTAAAAATCAGATGACAAAACACAGTAATAAATTTATGTTTTAAATTCCCTTTATTGTTGCTGTAATTGTTTCATAATAAATATAAATAGAAAAAAATATGTAATTTTAAAATACAACCCTTTTTGTTTCTTCAGGAAAGGGAACATAATAAGATGATGTCGTGCAGTCCTAGGTGGGGGGTGGGCTTTCTTCAGTCGTGGGGGTGGCTGGAAATGCTGTTCTGGATATCACCCGAGCTGACCCTGCCAGGAGGCCAGGTAGCTGCAAAGCAGAATCAAATCGACATGTGTGGCCTGGCTCGGCATTGCCTTAGGACGTGTTTCTTTATGAAAACAGGTGGTGAACTCATGTGAATCCGGGATGTGAGCCTGCATGCCGGCCGCTCTGTCATGTGAAGTTATGACAACATTTTTATCATGATTCCATTTCACAGCTCAAAAGTGGAGGCTCTGAGAGAGTGAATCGCTCAAGGTCAAACAGCTAATACTGGGCAAAGAAAGGCCTCAAATCTTATCTGACTCCAAAACCTGATGTTCTTCTATTATGATACACAGCTGCCCAAATATAGCAAGTGATAGGAAAGAAACACAAGTGACCTTTGAACAACATGAGCTTCAACAGCATGGGCTCACTTAGATGCCAATTGTTTTCTATAAGTATGTTGGAAAATTTTTTGAAAACAACTGAACAATTTTAAAAACCTCTTAAGACAAACCATGTAGCTTAGAAATATCAAAACATTAAGAAAAAGTTAGAGATGTCGTGAATTCATACAATATATGTAGATGCTAGTCTATTTCGTCATTTACTCCTGTAAAATATAAAGCGATCTATTTGGCACCATCTGCAGTGGAGAGGAACGTAGACAAAGGTAAAGATGCAGCGTTAAATCTTTCCTGCCCATGGTTAACTGTAGCACATAGTGTACTGTGATGATAATTTTTGTAGCCACCTCCTGCTGCTGTTGCAGTGAGCTCAAGTGTTGGGTTTCTGAGTAAAATGTCTTAATCATCCCTGTGGAAGCAATTTCTCTCTCCAGTAAATT
>NW_022161967.1:2327-9175 GCF_008728515.1 Papio anubis
CTAGTAAAGCTCCTGATCAACAATATATTTTATTCTAAGAACATAGTGTATTATACGTGTAACATGCAGAATATGTGTTAATTGACTGTTCATGTTACTAGTGAAGCTCCTGATCAACAATAGACTACTAGTAGCTAAGTTTTAGAGGAGTCAAAAGTTATGTGTGAATCTTCAACTGCGTGAGAGTTGGCGCCCCTAACTCCTGGATTGTTCAAGGCCCAACTGTCATGAGCCATTCAGTGGGGAATGTGCGTTTCCACATAAATATCTTCCAAAAGTTTTTCTTTATCAGTTTTTTGACATTTAAGTTCAGTGGATAAAGAGATACGTTCTGCACCATAAGGTCAATGATGAACATGGTGTTCTTGGTTTGTGACGTGTAACCCTGTAGGTTCCAGGTATCCCAGCTGAAGGAGAGGATCCAGGGGGCCCTGGAATTAAAGTGCAGTTTCTGTACTCAAGGCTCATTTAGGGTTAGCAACGTATGCATACCACACCCATTCACGTACACACACATTCATGTGCACATACATTTCCACACTACACATGTTCGTGTGTGCACACACACACACACATTCTCATGTGCACACATACATGCACACATGTTCTCACATGCATGTACCACAAGGCATTTGGTGTCTGGATGATGCACAGGGATAAATGTGCAATGCTGTCCATGATCAGAGGGTCATCCTGGAGAGCTGTCTGAGGGGCCAGGAGAGCCAGGGCATCCCCCCGGAGAGGCCAGGAAGCCCACCTGAGACACACCAGTCGTAGCTTTTACCTCAAACCTGTGCCTGGAGTGCATGTGTCAGCGTATTTGAAGTAAAACTATTTGGCCAACTGCTGAGTTCATGTGGATTTTGGGACTGGACCTTGAGCATAAGTGTGAGTGGGGAGTGTCCAGCTTAGCTGGTTGGCACAAGTGAATGGAGATATCTCAGAATCATGATGGGAAGACCCAGCAGGTGGGCAGCTCCCCTTCCTTTCTGCTGCCATATGCAGGGCTGTGGGTAAACACCACATTCTCATTCAGGACTTTGGAAACCCCAGCCCAGGTGTCTCCCCTTGTTCCCTTCATTGGGGAGAGACTGGTGCAGCGAAATTGATGTTGGGGTGCAGCGTCCCAGGAAGGTCTCTGATGGAGATTCTTCAGGGTGGATCTGATGGCCAGTAAATGAATGGGTGAGCTAAGAACTGAGATGGGTCCAGAGACAGACAGACAGAGACAGAGAGAGGGATAGAGAGAGACAGAGAAATAGACATAAAATAGAAAGAGATAACAGAGAGAGAGAAAGAGAGAGACACAAAGAGAGACACAGACAGTGAGATAAATGGAGACAGAAAGAGAGACAGACAGAGACAGAGAGGTGCCAGCCAGGTATTGAGTATGCGTTCACCACGCACCTCCATGCTGTTGACCTAGTAACTGTGACAACTGGGACCCCCAGTCTTTCTCTCCTGCCCTTGAGAAAATGAATCTCGAAGTGGGGTGCAACCTTGCAGATGGGGGAAAGAAGTGGGGAGCGCCCCAGACGGCTCCATGCAGCACAGGCTGGCAGCCTCGGAGTCGCCTTGGTGCTCACAGAGTAAAACCTGTGATTAATAGACGTGCTGTAGGTAACTTACATCTCCAGTTAAATGATTGACCAGAAATGGAACAACATCATTCCCTTTGCCAGGCCTTTGGGTTGGCGGAATGAGCTCCTGGGTGGTCGGGTGCCTGGTGGTGCTTCAGGGGCGTTCTGGGCACTCGGTCCTTAATCTCAGGACAATGAACCCGCGGGGAGAGGAGGCGCCAGTAATTCTGTAGAGACTCGGAGGCGCAGGGGACGCGCTTAGAGTAGTGGTGGTGGTTCCAGTGTTTTTTGGTTTTATGATAAACACAAGCATCAATGTCTCAAGACTTTCATCTTTATCTTTTATTTATTTTTTTTTTTGAGACAGAGTTTCCCTCTGTCACCCAGGCTGGAGTGCAGTGGCCTTCTGTAACCTCAGGCTTCTGGGCTCAAGCAGTCCTACCACCTCAGCCTCCCAAATAGCTAGAACTACAAGCGTGTGCTGCCACACCTGGTTAATCTGTTGTATTTTATTGATTCATTTATTTTTGTAAAGACAAGGTCTTGCCATGTTGCCCAGGCTGGTCTCAGACTCCTGGGCTCAAGCAATCCACCCACCTCAGTCTCCCAAAGTGCTGGGATTACAGGCGTGAGCCGCCACACCCAGCCTCATCTTTCTCTTCACAGTAAAACAGGGAAGTGTGTGGTGACCAGTATTTTAAGGGAAAGGCACTTACAGAGAATCAGGCGTTTGACATAATTTATTTACAGATACTTGTCTGTGGACCAGCTGTGCATGAGAGGCTCATTGCTCCAAATTTGCCTCCTTGTCTGCACCCAGGAGACCGTTTCCCAGCTCACGCAGACGCTGCCTTCTCCCCTCGCCAGGGCCCTCAGCCCGGGAATGACCTTCCAGCGCCGCACGTTTCCAATCCATGCTCTGTTTTTCAGTTCTGGCTCACAGAGGACTGCTGGTTGCAAGCAAACTTGTATCTGGGTCTTCAAGATTTTGACTTTGAGGACCAGAGGCCCTATTGCTTCAGCGTCATGGCCGGCCACGGGAAGAGCCATGTTTTCAACGTGGAGCTTGGCAGCGAGCTGGCCGTGTGGGAGAAGTCCTTCCAAAGAGCCACATTCATGGAAGTTCAGAGAACCGGGGTAAGTGAGCAACTCACACTCTTCTCACCTACACCTGCTCGGGTGTCTGAGACATAGCATTGCGGTATACGTAGTAATTTATTGGGGGAAAAGAGGAATCTTCAGAAGGTGAGAATTTTTCACCTGAGCCACTGTGTGGAAATGATCATTCACACGGAGTCATGCGCTCCGTGGATAACATGAGCGGTAGTGGAAGGTGAAAGGGAAGGGGAGGAGAGGATTTTGTGTCTGTGTGTCTACACTGAATGTGAGGAAAGGTGGTGCATTCCTTTCCAGGCAGGGACTCACTGACATGGTGCTCAAATTCCTGATGAGTGATGACACTTTAGCCTGTGCTCCAGGAGACAACACCTACCTTACAAATGAGTATAATATGTCGTGCCGTTACTTGGATGTTTGTAATATTTTAAGGCACTTTAATGGTTCTTCCTCTCAAACTTAATGGTCCAAAGGTGCATATAAAATAGGTTGTGTGTCTGAATTGCTTTTCTCTTCCTGACAACAGCAAATACATCAATCACAAATTTGAATGTATATCGTGTGAAGGGATCAGGAAGAATGCATTATGATCCTCATTATCCTAAATAGTGGGGTGAGCCTTCAGGGAGGATGCACGCTGCAGGAATGAAGAGTGACAGGAACAGGAGATAAATGAGGCAATGCATCACAGAGGAGCTCTGACTTCACGCCAAAGTCCAGGGCTCCCGCCTGGCTGAGCGCGGAGAATGCTGAGTGTAAACTTAGTAACTAAAGATGGCTACTTCATTTAAATATACATACACACATATATATATATATATACTTTGAACGTGAAAATATTCTGTGTTATTTATCTTTCATTCAGGGTGTCAAAATGTATCAAGGCTCCTTGGCATGCCATCACAGAGCACAAAGCATCCCTGTACTAATGCACACTGAGATCTATTCGTTCACAGAATGAAGTCACACCCAGATGTTCACAGAAACCGATACCAACATTTATTCTCATTTATCCCAGGCCACTGTGATTTTCCCCTCAAATTGGGCATCCTAAATTGGAATTATGGTTGATTCCTGATGCTTAAAATAACCTTTATATTTGAAGCATCCAATTCATTAACCATTATAGAACATTATATACTGGAAAGAAAATTACTAAACATAGGATCCCTCATCTCAGGGACTTACTCAAATATATAGTGGCATTTAACCACTTAGAAACCATCAGTATTGAAGGTTCAAGTCATTAAAAGGCAAAGTGAAAGAGCATTTCTGGGACAAGGTGAACTTTCTGCTTGTTTTCTTTAGATGATAGCAGTAATCATTTTGCTTTCAACGTAAATAGCAGAGAAGTAGAGAGAATTCTCCATTTGCATGTGTGTGCAGGGACTGCCCCACGCCCTCTAGTGCCCCAGGGCCTGTACCTGGCTGAGCAGAGTCATGGTAGCCATTCAGACTCATCTATGGGAAGGTGACAGGTTACAGGAGAAGATATCCTGAATAAGAACAATCATAGAATTACAGTGTTGGAGGAAGGGTGAAAGGTTAGTAATTTCATCTAGTACCTAGATGTTGTGAAATGTATGTCTGAAGCATTCTAGAAGGTGAAAGTTTGCTTAGGATTCCTAAAAAATAGAACTTCTTTATGAATAGTCCTTCCTTATGTTCAGTACTGTCCTTATTCCACTAAAGGGGGTGAAGGCTGGGCACGGTGGTTCATGCCTGTAATCCTAGCCCTTCAGGAGGCTAAGGCAAGAGGATCCCTTGAGCCTCAGAATTAGAGACCAGTCTGGGCAACCAAGCCCAAGAAACCTAGAAGCCCTGTCTTTCCAAAAAATAATAATAAAATATTAGCCAGGCATGGTAGCTCGTGCCTGCAGTTCCAGCTACTCAGGAGGCTTAGTGGGGAGGATCTCTTGAGTCCAAGAGTTCGAGGCTGCAGTGAGCTATGATGGCACCACTGCAGTCCAGCCTGGGCCATGGAGTGAGACCCTGTCTCAAAAAAAAAAAAGGTGTGGTATAGGGTGGGGGTGAGGTCAGAGCTGGGGTTGGACTTTAATAGTCAGGACATCTTTCCTAGAGGAAGTGGTTAGTGTCTTTTAAAAATCATTGGTATCTTGGACAGGTGGAGAAGAGAAGGCATTCCCAGTGGGGAGCATTGAAAAATTAGGCTAATGCTCGATTTGGCAGAATGAAAAATCTAAGATTCGGGCTAGGACTCAGCAGGCAGCAGTGTGCCCAGGTGGATTTTAGAGGAAACATTTTCAGTCATCCAGGATTGAGATAATGAAGACTTTTCGTGGGGGATGGAGGCCATGAGGGTGTTAACAAGCGGGCACACCTGCAGAGACTGTAAGTGGGCATGGACATCCATCCACATTTCTGCAGGACTGGGTAGAGGGGGCTGTGGGGGCCGTGATGACCATTGTTGGGAAGAACTGCTGGGGCCGTGCCATGCTGCCCATGACTGACTTGCTGGATCTTCACAGCTCAGCAAAGTGGATGCCCCCAAAGAAACCCGAGGGGGATGCTTCCTTGTGTAGGGTGGCAAGGTCATACAGGACCTCTGAGGGCATTGGATTCCCAGTTTACCCCTCACTCAGGACCCCTGTTTTAGGAATTCCCCCTGCAGGCATTTCTTGGGCTCCACCCCACATAGTGACCTGACTCCTATCACATCTGCCCATGGTGTCCTGGAGAGGAAGCACAGAGCATTTCGAAATTAGTCAGATGGACCCGCTCACTCTTCGTGAATTAGAGAGAATAGTTCTCCCAAACTCCATTACATAAACTGTAAATTAAGTATTATAACTCATTGTGGAGTACTTAGAAAATTATATTACATTTAGTAATATCTGTGAATGAATTAAGTCAAATGCCTAATACTCTATACTAGGCTGGATGCATTGCGTGTACATCATTTAACTTTTTTAACTTGTCTAAGATGCAGTTCTTTTCTTTTCCCTTTTATTTTACAAATGGTAAATGAAAATTCAGAAGGGCTATGTGACTTTTTCACAGTCACCTAGAGACTAAACCACAATGGCAGAATCTATGCAAGATTTCAAGAACTGCTATCTTGAGAGTCGCGTTCTTTCTGCTGAAACATTCAGCCTCGCATGTGACAGAGACGAAATAGTGTGAAGGTGCCTAGAACAGTCCCTGGCATATTTCAGACTCTGTAAATGTGTTCTTCTTGATTCAATAGCACTGATGGATTTCTTTTCTCCACCTTCTGTCTCTGTTTCGCTTGTTTTGCTAGTTTTTTCTACTATTTCCTGACTTTGATTGTATTCCAACCCGGCTCTCAATTGTAAATCCCCAGAAGAATTACATATGTACAGTGTTGATAGCATTGATTTTTCTTTACTATTTGTAACACTTTTCCCGCATCGGTCAGCGTGTTCATTCCTTCCCTAAAAGGATTTCTGAAAGGAAAGCCCTGCACCCTTCACGAGCTCTGGATCTAAACTCATGACATTTCTTCACAGTCGTTTCTGAATGTGCCTATGTGAGGTCAGTACATTTTACAGAAAAGTTCTCCATCATTAGGGCAGTAGCTTGGTGCATGTCCTTGACCGCCGTAACAACATTGTTACTCTCTTAAATAGTATCTACATTACAAATATTGTTCCAAGTTTTCCAGAATTCAGTGTCACACACGTGTGTAAGAGAATAACAGCCCTTCCATGTTCCAACCTCCCCATCCCTGCCTCCCAAGCTGAGGTACAAATGCCGATATTATGTTATATAATCTTCAAACTGTTTTCACACATATTCAAGTATTTTTTTCCTTTTTATTCAAAAGTCATCACATATGCATGTTGTTCTGCAGTTTACAAGACTTTTGTACATTTTATGTCGATTTATCTAAATTTGTGTTTATACCAGCAATGTCCTGTTAGAATTTAAAACAAAAAATGTATATCTTTCCTAATAGCAACACAAAAACACAAAGTATAAAATATCTATCAGATAGGATGCCTTTGGCTACAAGTAAGAGGAAGTTCTTGACTCACCCAACCATAAACAATACCGAATGTTGCTGCTATTTTCCATAACAAGGTTTCCATACTCCACCTTGCTGAGCTTTGAGGTCTAGATTGTGCCTTGGCGTGGCTCCGCTCCCGGTCATAAGATGCCTGCGGAAGC
>NW_022161968.1:0-9171 GCF_008728515.1 Papio anubis
CCCTGCCACGACCTCTCCCGACCTGTCCCCGCTGAATCGCCGACTCCTGCGAGCACCTGATCCCCTCCTCCCGCAGCCCCTTTGTGTCCCTACCTCGGAGGTTCCGGGCACCGCTCCCTACCGGCCCCACCCTCGCTAGCCCCTCTCCCTCGCCAGCCCCCGACCAGCCTGAGCACTGACCCGGCCCCCCCGCCCGCCCCGCCGCGCCCCCAGCCCCCCAGTGTCATCCCCACCTCCCCGACCCCGTTCCCTCCATCCGTGACTGTCCTCAGCGACCCTGGACGCCCGCCTCCCCACCCTGCCCCTGTCCCCGCCATCCTCCAGGCCCGGCTGACTTTAGCCCACCCTGCGCCCCTCCTGCGCTGGCCCGGTCCTGAGCTCCGAGCGCCCGCGCAACCCGCCCTGAGTCACCCCCTACCTCTGCCCCTGGAGCCCCCGCCCGCGACTCCCCGGCACCCTTGCCTCACCCACTCACCTGTCCCCCAGGCACGGGCGAAACGCCCACGCTGGGCACTCTGGACTTCTACATGGCCCGGCTGCACGGAGCCATCGAGCGCGACCCTGCGCAGCACGAGAAGCTCATCGTCCGCATCAAGGAAATCCTGGCCCAGGTCGCCAGGTGTGTGCCGGGCGAGGCGGGGCGGGGCCGGGATTCTGGCCCCAGGTGTGTCCGCCCTGCGGTTCCCCAGCTCCGCGGGGGCTGCCGGGTGGGGCTCCACAGCATGATCTTACTAGGAGACCACCTCCCGGGGGATCGACCTGCGGTCGCCCCATGCACCAGTGCTGGGATGGCCGGGGATGTTCTGCCAGATCCCGCGAGCCGGCAGGACCCACTCGGGGGCACCAGAACTTCCCCAAAGCTTCTCAGGGTGGATCCCAGTGCCCGGGTTAGATGGGTTCAACGCCTATACCCCAACCCTGGCATCTGTTGGAGCAGCTGATGGGCCATGGCCTCTGGGGTTCCCCAGGGCCGGGGTGGGGGCCAGAGATGATGAGGGTCTCATCCCAGGCCCTCCGCTCTCTCGTTTCAGCGAGCACCTGTGAGGAGTGGGCGGGCCCACGATGCAGAGGAGAAGCTGTGGGCGCGGCCCTGCCCCACCCCACCCCGTGGATGAGAGGCTGGGGGTCCACCCTTTGGGGCCTGGTCCCATCTTGCACCTTGGGGGCTCCAGCCCCCCCTAAAATTAAATTTCTGCAGCATCCCTTTAGCTTTCAGTCTCCCCAGACCCCTGAACCCAGAAAAAGCACTCGCTGCGCGCTACACCCAGAAGAACCGCACAGCCGCAGGTGCGCCTCCTCGGAGGACAGCCACACGCTATACTGGCTCTCCACTGGCTCTCTGGGCCACCCCCGGGACGCAGGGCAGACGAAACCCACCCCTAGCACACAGCAGGACCCCCCAAATTACTCACTATAGGGGGTCTGTGCCATAGGCCACACAGAGCTACCTTGTGGGGACTTACCGGGGGTGTCCCCCGCATGCCTGTACCCCAGATGAGTGGGGGCCGGCCTTGCCCATCCTGCCCTCCTCCGGCCAAGGGACCCTGGTGGGGGTGGTCCCTTCCCACTGCTGGATCCGGACTTTTTAAATAAAAACAAGTAAAATGTGTGTTTTAAGCTTGTGAGTGTGTAAGGTTGTTTGGGGTGATGTGGAGGGTTCAGAAGGTGCAGCCTGGGCCCCCATGACATCCCTGCTGGGGGCGCCAGGCCTGCTCTCTTACCTCTAGCAGAGCCTCGGAGTTTCTCGGATAGGGAGACAGGAGCCCAAACGTGCCCCGGTTCGAAGAGCAAGTCAATGGCAGGGCAGGCGTCTCCATCCCTCCCCACCTGAAGTTGTGTACTGTGGGCTCAGCACACATCGGGGACTTGAAGCACAGGGGACAGTCACGGCTGCTCAGTTCATCCTTCAACTTGTGTCCGCACGGGGGTTCAAGTCCACTTTGTAGTACACTGACTTTGGGTGGGCCACGGTTTTGTTTATTGTGTAAAATACACAACATAAACCTTACCATTATAGCCATTTTGTTTATTTATTAGAGACACGATCTCGCTCTGCCAGCCAGGCTGGAGTGCAGTGGCCCAATCATAGCTCACTGCAGCCTTGAATTCCTAGGCTTAAGCGGTCCTCCTGCCTCAGCCCCCCAAAGCCCCAGGATACAGGCGTGAGCCACCACGTCTGGCCATTTTAGCCATTTTAAAATGCACAATTCAGGCATTTAGTACATTCACAATTTTGTGCAATCATCACCTTTACCTAATGTCAGCACATTCTAATCACCCCCAAAGGAAGTCCCGTCCTCATCAACAGTCACTCTCATCCCCTCCCCAGCTCCTGGCACCCGCAAATCCCCTTCCTACCTCTGTGGATTGACCTGTCCTGGATATGAGACCGCACACAGCATGATCTTTTTTTTCAGACGGAGTCTCGCTCTGTCACCAGGCTGGAGTGCAGCGGCGCAATCTCGGCTCACTGCAACCTCCACCTCCCCAGCTCAAACGATTCTCCTGCCTCAAGCCTCCCAGGTAGCTGGGACTACAGGCGCCCGCCACCACACCCAGCTAATTTTTTTGTATTTTTAGTAGAGACAGGGTTTCACCGTGTTAGCCAGGCTGGTCTCGAACTCCTGACCTCAGGTTATCTGCCTGCCTCGACCTCCTAAAGTGCTGGGATTACAGGTATGAGCCACCATGCCCGGACTGTGTGTCCTTTTGTATCTGGCTTCTCTCACTGAGTGTGATTGTCCTCAAAGGTCATCCACGCTGTGGCCTGTGTCAGAGCCTCATTCCTTTTGGTGGCTGTCATGGTCCAGCGTGTGAATGAATCCGCTATATGGACCCATCTATCTGTCAAAGGACTCTTGGCTGTTTCTACCATTTACTTGTGGGTGCTGCTGCTGTGAACATTCATGTACATGCTTTTGTTGGAATGACCATTTTCCATTCTTTTGGAGATACAGATTGCTGGGAGTTCTGCGTTTGGCTTATTTTGTGTACGTGTGTGTGTGTGTGTGTTGCTTATTGACAAACCTTTCCAGAGACTTTTGCATTTAATGGCATACATAAGACATCCTAAAAAATTTGGAGAAAACCCATCCTGGCTAACAAGGTGAAACCCCATCTCTACTTTTTTTTTTTTTTTTTTTTTGAGATGGAGTCTCGCGCTGTCACCCAGGCTGGAGTGCAGTGGCCGGATCTCAGCTCACTGCAAGCTCCGCCTCCCGGGTTCACGCCATTCTCCGGCCTCAGCCTCCCGAGTAGCTGGGACTACAGGCGCTGCCACCTCGCCCGGCTATTTTTTGTATTTCTTAGTAGAGACGGGGTTTCACCGTGTTAGCCAGGATGGTCTCGATCTCCTGACCTCGTGATCCGCCCATCTCGGCCTCCCAAAGTGCTGGGATTACAGGCTTGAGCCACCGCGCCCGGCCACCCCATCTCTACTTAAAAAAATATTAAAAAAATTAGCCGGGTGTGGTGTCGGGTGCCTGTAGTCCCAGCTACTCAGGAGGCTGAGGCAGGAGAATGGGGTGAACCCGGGAGGCACAGCTTGCAGTGAGCCGAGATTGCACCACTGCACTCCAGCCTGGGCGACAGAGCGAGACTCCGTCTCAAAAAAAAAAAAAAAAAAAAAAATTCGGAGAATAATCTGAACCCCAGAACCTCTGAATGTGACCTTATTTGGAAATAGGGTCACTGCAGATATAATTAGTTAAGATGAAGTCATTACTGGAGTAGCGTGGGTCCTAAGTCCAACATGACCGCTCTCCTTATAAGAAGATAAAATTTGGACACAGACACAGAGAAGAGACAGCCAAGTGACAACAGAGGCCAAGACTGGAGTTATACATCTAGAAGCCAAGGAACGTCAAGGAAGGCCACCCACAGCCGGAAGCTGTGGACGTCAGGCAAGATTCTGCCCGGGGACTCTGAGGGCCCTGCCAGGACCTTCCTTGTGGAATTCTGGCCTCTGGAGTTGTGAGAGGATCAGTTTCTGCTGTTTTATGTCTCCCCATTTGTGGTGCTTTTTGTTTATTTTTTATTTTTTAGGGGTGGGGGGGTCTCACTATGTTGCCCAGGCTGATCTTGAACTCCTGGCTCAAGTGTCCTCCTGCCTTAGCCTTCCAAAGTGCTGGGATTACAGTTGTGAGCCATTGTGCCCACCCCCATCCCACACTGCTGCTGCTGCTTTTTTTTTTTTTTTCCAGACAGAGTTTCGCTCATGTCACCCAGGCTGGAGTGCAATGGCACGATCTCAGCTCACTGCAACCTCCACCATCCAGGTTCAAGCGATTCTCCTGCCCCAGCCTCCTGAGTAGCTGGGATTACAGGTGCCTGCCACCATGTCCGGCTAATTTTTTGTATTTTAGTAGAGATGTGGTTTCACCATGTTGGCCAGGATGGTCTTGAACTCCTGACCTCAGGTGAGGATCCACCACACCTGCCCCAGCCTCCCAAAGTGCTGGGATTACAGGCATGAGCCACCATGCCCAACAGCTTTTTTCTTTGAGACAGGGTCCCACTATATTGCCTAGGCTGGAGTGCAGTGTCACAATCAAGGCTCACTGCAGCTGCCGGGACCTCCCTGGGCTCAGGTGACTCACCTGCCCCCGTGAGAAGCTAGGATCCACAGTGCCTCTGCCATCACTCTGCCTAATTTTTTTTAGATGGAGTCTCACTCTATTATAGCCCCAGGCTGGAGTGCAATGGCTCGATCTCAGCTTACTGCAACCTCCACCTCCCAGGTTCAAGCAATTCTCCCATCTCAGCCTCCTGAGTAGCTGGGATTACAGGCACTCACCATCACGCCCAGCTGATTTTTGTATTTTGAGTAGAGACAGGGTTTCACCATGTTGCCCAGGCTGATCTCAAACTCCTGACCTCAGGTGATCCACCCGCCTTGGCCCCTCAAGGTGCTAGAATTACAGGCGTGAGCCACTGTGCCTGGCCAATTTGTTCCTATTTGTGAGATGGGGGTCTTGAACTACTGGGTTCAAGCAATCAGCCTCTCAAAGTGCTAGGATTACAGGCATAAGCTACTGCGCCCAGCTGTTTCTTTGTGGTTGAGACAGGATCTTGGTCTGCCACCCAGGCTGGAGTGCAGAGATGCCATCACAGCTCACGGCAGCCTGCACCTCCTGGGTTCAAGCCATCTTCCCACCTCAGCATCCCAAGTAGCTGGGACTACAGGTGCATGCCACCACACCCAGCTAATTTTGTATTTTTTGTAGAGATGGGGTCTCACCTGGTTCCTCAGGCTGGTCTCAAACTCCTGGGCTCCCAAAGTGGATCCTCCCAAAGTGGACCCCAAAGTGCTGGGATCGCAAGCAAGAGCCACCTCACCCCACCCAGTGTGTGGTGCTTTGTTACGGCTGCCATGGGAGACTCACACAACCCGATACTGCCAACCCCCGTCACTCTCCACCCCAGTTTCACCCTTTCCTGGCACAGGTACCACCACCTCAAATTTAGAGTTTCTCATTTCTAGGCAGGCCTGGAAAATACCATTTTGCATCAGTTTTTTTATTTTTTTAAAATAATTTCAGCATACAATTCAGTAGGTTTTGGTACATTCAAAAAGTTGTGTGGGCTGGGCACAGTGGCTCACGCCTATAATTCCAGCACTTTCAGAGGCCAAGGCAGGCAGATCACTTGAGACTGGGAGTTTCTAGACCAGCCTGGCCAACACAGTGAAACCTGGTCTCTACTAAAAATACGAAAATAGGTGGGTATGGTGGCACATGCCTGTAATTCCAGTTACTTGGGAGGCTGAGGCAGGTGAATCCCTCTCTCTTTCTCTCTCTCTCTCTCTCTCTTTTTTTTTTTTTTTTTTTTCCAGACAGAGTCGTGCTGTCTGTCCCAGGCTGGAGCGCAGTGGTGCAATCTTGGCTCACTGCAACCTCCGCCTCCCAGATTCAAGCAATTCTGCTTCAGCCTCCCGAGTAGAGATGGGGTCTCACCATGTTGTCCAGGCTAGTCTCGAACTCCTGATCTCAAGCGATCGCATGCCTCAGCCTCCCAAAGTGCTGGATTACAGGCGTGAGTCACCACGCCAGGCCTTCTATAAACTTTCTTACCTCATCCGAACCCTTCTGCTACTTTCTTTTCTCTCCCCATGTTCAGTTTGTGAGGCTCCTCCCAGGCGGAGGCTGTGTCTGGCTCTGCTGTAGGGCCCGCCACTGCAGGCAGGATGGCTGTTTATTGAGCCAACATTCCTGGGTAGGAATCTGATGGATACATAGGTGTTTCCGGCATTGCATTCCAGTGGATTTTTACCAATGCCTCCTGGTGCCTGGGGTCTCCTCCCTCATCTGTGACCTGGACATCCATTCACTCCTCACCAAAGATCACTGAGTACCCGCTGTATGCTAGGCACTGCGCCCTGGGCACTGGGCATGGGGACAGAGCAGGGGAACAGCCCCCGCCCTCCTGGAGCTGACATTCCTCCAGTCCTGGAGACAAACAGGACGCCAGATGAAATAAAATAGCAGCTGGGGGCCGAGGTTTATGCCTGTAATCCCAACACTTTAGGAGGCTGAGGTGGGAGGATCCCTTGAGGTCAGGAGTTCAAGACCAGCCTGGCCAACATGGTTTTAAACCTCATCTCTATTAAAAATACAAAAAAAAAAAAAAAAATTAGCTGGGCGTGGTGGTGTATGCCTGTAATCCCAGCTACTGGGGAGGCCAAGGCATTAGAATTGCTTGAACTTGGTGGGCAGAGGTTGCAGTGAGCTGAGATCGTGCCACTGAACTCCAAACTGGGTGACAGAGTGAGACACCAGCTCAAAAAAATAATAATAATAACATCAAAAATAATAAAATAAAATAAAACAATGACCTCGCCTAGCAGAGAGTAAGTGCCCAAGCACCCTCAGCCATCCCTGTCCTTTTTTTTTTTTCCTTTTTGAGATGGAGTCTGGCTTTGTTGCCCAGACTGGAGTGCAATGGCACCATCTCGGCTTACTGCAACCTCCGCCTCCCGGGTTCAAGTGATCTCAGCCTCCCGAGTAGCTGGGATTACAGGCGTGTGCCACCGCCTCCGGCTGATTTTTGTATTTTTGGTAGAGACGGGGTTTCACCATGTTGCCCAGGCTGGTCTTGAACTCCTGACTTCAGGTCATCTGCCAGCCTTGGCCTCCCAAGGTGCTGGGATTACAGGCGTAAGCCACCGCTCCGGGCTTGTCCCTGTCCTTATTTGTGGTCCCTGTTCTTCCAGGGTCCTGAGCTCAGGACCCCCAGACTGCGGGTATCCCCGGGGAGGGCGCAACTGGCCCTCGCAGGGCCCGGACACCTGGGGCCCAACCCACCCCTGCGCACCCCGCGGTGTCGCCTTCCCGGGCGGCTCGGGTTCCCGGATCCCCTTACCCGGGCTTCTCGGCTGTCGCGTCCTGGGCCGGGGGAGGGGAGGCTTCAGGAAGCGACGGATCCGGCGGCGGCGGCGGCGGCGAGGGCCCGGGTGGGTGACCGAACTTCTCCCGCCATGGAGGGCGCAGCGGCCCGGGAGGCCCGGGGGGCCGAGGCCCCGCGCGCGTCTGCGCCCCCGCCCGCGCCCTCGGAGCCCCCGGCTGCGCCCCGCGCCCGCCCGCGCCTGGTCTTCCGCACGCAGCTGGCGCACGGGAGCCCCACGGGCAAGATCGAGGGCTTCACCAACGTCCGCGAGCTGTACGCCAAGATCGCCGAGGCCTTCGGGATCGCGCCCACCGAGGTAAGGACCCCGGACACCCGCGCCCGAGACCATCCGCCTGATGTGGTGAGGGGTGGGAAGCTTGGACGCTGGACGGGAGACCCCAGATCCCCGGATCCCAGACGTCGGGGTGGCTGACTAATCGCCGGATCTCAGAGACGCAGCCCTCAGAGAACGGGGTGCCACACCCCAGGGTTCCCCTTTGCACGCTCTGCGCAAAAGATGGGGAGGTCTTAGGTCTAGAGGACCCCTAGATATTCCAGAAAATCCTCTGCGCAGACCTCGCTTGGAGCGGACCCCAGCCCTCGGGGAAGCTCCTCTGTGCTTCCTGGGAATAGCTGGCATCTGGGGTTCCAGATGGTCCCCTCGGAGATGGGGCGTCTGAGGCCGTGGTGCGGTTGGGGGGTTCCTGGGCAGTTTTCCAATCCGGGTCCGTTTGGTCTGCAGCCCCCAGAGGGCGCCAGCAGATTAAACCTGGAGGTCTGGGGGCTGGAGGTCCTGGAGGTATGGAGAGGGGTCTCCACCTGCCGGAAGCCGCCTTCTCCCTCCTCTCTCCATTCTCGGGAGGTCCCACGCCCTGCCCTTTCCCATGGGCTGGGATCCTGGTCGCTGGGGACAGGGGCCTGCGCAGACAGGGCGGCTGCGTGGGAGGATGCGTGCCCTGGCTACCTCTGCGTTCCTTCTCCCCCGGGAAGATTTTATTCTGCACCCTCAACAGCCACAAAGTGGACATGCAGAAGCTCCTAGGGGGCCAGATAGGCCTGGAGGATTTCATCTTTGCCCACGTGCGAGGCGAGACCAAGGAGGTGGAGGTCACTAAGACAGAGGACGCTCTGGGGTTGACCATCACGGACAACGGGGCCGGCTACGCCTTCATCAAGGTGCCCGGGAGGGGGTGGGCGGGTGGCCTCCTGGGGTCCAGCAACTGCCCCCACACTCTGGGTCGACGTGGGTTCTGGGGATTCGAGGCGGGTGGCTGGGGTTGCCCTGCCAGCGACGCTGGATCCCTGCAGAGAATCAAGGAAGGCAGTATCATCAACCGGATCGAGGCAGTGTGCGTGGGTGACAGCATCGAAGCCATCAACGACCACTCCATTGTGGGCTGCCGCCACTACGAGGTGGCCAAGATGCTCCGGGAGCTGCCCAAGTCCCAGCCCTTCACCCTGCGCCTGGTGCAGCCCAAGAGGGCCTTCGGTGAGGCGGGCGGGCTGGCGGGAGCTCTTCCCGAAGTGGGTCCTACCGATGCCAGGGGTGGAGGAGGGTCGGGGATGGGACGGGCTGGAAGGTTCTAGGTGCACCCGCTGCATGGCTACTAGCTCCTGGCAGGGTAACAGAAACTGGTAGTTTCTATTAATAGATTGTTATGGAACCAGTCTGTGGGGGAGGGGTGGGGGAGAGACTGGGTAAAGTGGAGTGGGAGGAGGAGGCCTCCAGAACCACTTTGTAGCTAGGCTGGGAGCTTTTTTTTTTTTTTTTTTTTTTTTTTTTTTTTT
>NW_022161969.1:0-9163 GCF_008728515.1 Papio anubis
CTCCCTGCAGGGTCACTGGACTGGTGCCCCGTGCAGGGAGATACACCAGAGTGTGGCCTCGGACCTCACAGTCCTTTCTGCTCGCTCATTGACCTGTTTGCAACTCTGGACTCACAGCCGACTTTGCAAACTGAGGTTCCCAGAGTAATTCTAACCCTTTGGGAATCACCCTACCCCCAGACCGTGAACACGCCAAGGGCATGGTCCATCAGTCCAGGTCACCCTTGTGTGCCACTGGATGCATGAAGGAATGTTGACATCAGCCTAAGGTCCTGCATCTGCTCCCAGTAGCCTGATGCCAGGACCTCAAATTGCAGGCTGAGAAGAGAACATAGGAGATAAGCCTTTTATAAGGCTAACCAGAGGGTCAGGAGACTTGGGCTCCAGCCGGGTGCGGTGACTCACGCCTGTAATCCCAGTACTTTGGAAGGTCGAGGTGAGAGGATCACTCAAGGCCAGGAGTTTGAGATCAGCCTAGGCAACACAGTGAAACCCCATCTCTAAAAAATCAAAAAATTAGCCGAGTGTGATGGTTCATGCCTGTACTACCAGCTATGCAGGAGGCTGAGGTGGGAGGATTGCTTGAGCCCAGGAGTTCGAGGCTGCAATGAGCTATGATCACACTCCAGACTAGGCAGCAGAGAGAGACCCTGTCTCAAAAAAAATAAAAATAAAAAAATAAAAAAAAGAGAAGAGGAGTCTGAGTGCAGTGGCTCACACCTGTAATCCCAACACTTTGTTTGTTTATTTGTTTGTTTGTTTGGGAGGGGGTCTCACTCTGTTGCCCAGGCTGGAGTTCAGTGGCAGGATCTCAGCTCACTGCAACCCCTGTCTCTCAGGTTCAAGCGATTCTCCTGCCTCAGCCTCCCAAGTAGCTGGGATTACAGGCACCTGCCCCAATGCCCAGCTAATTTTTGTATTTTTAGTAGAGACTGGGTTTCACCATGTTGGCCAGGCTGGTCTTAAACTGCTGACCTGCCCACCTCGGCCTCTCAAAGTGCTGAGATTACTGAGCTAGTGCACAATACTCATGAGTCTTTCACTAAAATAAAGTCAGAGGACATCCTGAAAATAGGAGGCTCGGCTCTCCGACAACTCGTCAGATATTTCCACGCATCGCCATCGTCAATCAAACATAGTCCCCATCTCTCCTCAGGATCCAACTCCATCATGTAAACAAGATAAAGGATGGTTGAGTTCGAACTCTGATCAGATATATTCATCTCCCTCTATCAGAAGTCTCTATCTTCTTTTTAACTTTTTGCGGCGTAACTTTCAAAAACAAAAACAGAAACAGGCAGGCGAAAGGCAAGGTGGAAAAGGAAAAAGGAAAAGGAAAAGGCAAGGCAGAAGGCAGGCAGAAAAAGAAAAAGAAAAAGAAAAACAAAAGAAAAGGAAAAAGAAAAAGGAAAAGGAAAAACAAAAAGAAAAAGGAAAAGGGAAGGAAGGAAGGAAGGAAAAGAAGGAAGAAGGAAAGAAAGAAGGAAGGAAAAGAAGGAAGGAAGGAAGGAAGGAAAGAAGAAAGGAAGGAAGGAAGGGGCTTACCAGGAATTTGCATGCACACAGAGAGAAGGCCATATGAGGACAGGCAGCAGAAGGCAGCCGCCTGCAAGCTAAAGGAGAGGCCTCGGGAGCAACCAGCCTGCCAGCCTTGACCTTGGACTTCCAGCCTCCAGGAGGCAATGAGCTCTTTCTGTGGTTTGAGCCTCAGCCTGTGTTGTTACACTATGGCTATTTAATCATGCCAGGAATTTCCACGGGACTGTCCCACACACTTACCCAAACGTCATCTGTGATATGCTGGTGGGAGGACAGCAGATCTGGGGACCGGGCTCTGCAGCCTTCAAATGCAGCTTCACGGGTTCCATTCTTCCACTTTGGCAGTCGATGAGTCAGTGGAAGGTTACAGCAGACTAAAGGAAGATCTGGAAGAGGAGATGCACTGAGGCGTGAAGGGCATTTTAGACCCATGTCTCCCAGGTCCCTAATTCTCCATGACCACTGAGCACCACTAATCCCTCAAACAACAGAAAAATTAGCCCGGTGCAGTGGAAAAAGCTTGCTGTAAACCCAGCTTCTTGGGATGCTGAGGCACAAAATCGCGAACTCAGGGCATGGAGGTTACCCCGTGAGCAGTCCTGCTGCTAAACCTAGGCATTACAGTAAGACCCTGTGCTAAAAAGATCTTGGGCAAACCATAACCAAATCCAGCAGTTTGAGGGCGAGGTGGGTGGATTACCTGAAGTCAGGAGTTCAGGACCAGCCTGGCAGATGTGGTGACCATCTACCAAAAATACAAAAATTAGCCAGGCATGTTGGCTGCGCCTTTAATCCCACCTGCTTGAGGAGCCTGAGGCAGGAGAGTGGCTTTGCCTGCCAGGTTGGGAGGTGGAGCTGCTGTGAGAAACCAAAGATCACGTACTGCTCAGCCTTGGTGAAACAGGGGTCTGTCTTCCAAAAAGAAAAAGAATTTTAACGACATCCTAGCACAACAACTCCTCACTGCATCAGGCTGCCTGCCTGCCCACACTCAGCTACCATGCCATCCTCCTCAAGTCTCGTCGGCCCACAGGAGGCCCAGAGAAGGAAGCCGGTGTGTCGTGAGTCCCCTCTCCCCACTGACATTCCTGACAACTCCCCATCAGGAAGGGAGTGCTGGGGCTGGAGACTGGTCATCCCTCTGGCCCCTTTGCCCTGGGTTTGGGATTCACACCCAGGAGACCCATGGAAACACTGAGACCCCAGTCACAGCGGAGGCTCCAGGTCGGTGAAGGGGGGGGTGAGGTCTCCAAGCCAGGGTATGGGTGGGGTTGGGGGTCTGTAGGTCAGGGTGGGGGTGGGGGGGGGTGGGGTCTCTAAGCCAGAGTATGGGTGGGGTGGGGGGTCTCTAGGTAAGGGTGGGGTGGGGTGAGGTGTCTAGGCCAGAGGACAGAGGGGGGGTTGGGTGGTTTCTTGTTCGGGGGGGGGTGGGGTGGAGGTCTCTAAGTCAGGGTGGAGTGGGGTGGGGTCTAGTCCTGGGTTCTGTTCCCAACTCCGCTGCGTGACTTTTATACAGGTTTCTTCCCCAACCATCCTGGTCCTTGGTTTGGAAGATGAGGCGGGGGAGGTGTACATGCATGGTAAATTGCACTTGGTTTAGATTACAAAATAACGTGCATATGAAGTGGTTCTACAATGCATAGGCATGACTTCAGGATAAGAAAATACACACCTATGTGAAGAACGCCTGGCTTAAAAAATAGAACTTTCCAAGTACCTTCGAATCCCCTAGTTTCCCCTCTCCATTCCCTCCCCTCCCTAAACATACCTGCTTAACTGAATTTTGGTTTTCTTTCCTTTGCTTTTCTTTCTTTTTTTATTTTATTTTTATTTATTTATTTTTTTGAGACAGAGTCTTGCTCTGTCGCCCAGGCTGGAATACAGTGGCACGATCTCAGCTCACTGCAACCTCCGTCTCTCGGGTTCAAGCAATTCTCCTGCCTCAGCCTCCCGAGTAGCTGGGACTACAGGCGTGCACCACCACACCCAGCTAATTTTTGTATTTTTAGTAGAGACGGGGTTTCACCATGTTGGCCAGGCTGGTTTTGAACTACTGACCTCATGATCCACCCGCCTCAGCCTCCCAAATAGCTGGGACTATAGGCAAGAGCTACCACGCCCAGCCGCTGCTTTTTTTTTTTTTTCTGTTAAAATTAAGTTTGTTCACTTTACAAAGTGATCCTTCACTTTGCAAAGTAATTTCAGAAGAGTGGTAAATAAGCTGTCGTTATGCATTTAAAATACAGATTTATTTTTAATCCGAGTTTTCAGGGAAAGTAACTTAGAGTGAGACATACTTGCTTTAAATAACAAATCTATAAATGACACAAATCAGTATGTTAGGATGCTAGAGGACCCTGGAACATTTCGATTCAATTTCTTCATTTTAGGAAACAGGGAATTAAAGGTTATCTCTGGCAATCTGGAGATGCCGGGAACCCAACACAGGTCCCCTGGAGATGGAGAGGGAAACAGAGGCAGTAAAGGAAGTCCCTCTACTTAGGTGGGCTTCTTGGACCAGAACAGCTGCATGTCTGGATGTGGTGGGCTGTGAAATGATCCCTGCCTTGCTGGGTGGCGGGGGTGGAGGTGGCAGCCACCTCAGCTTGGGACCTGTCTCCAAGGACCAGCTGTGCCCCTGGGCCCTGGCCTCCTGCACCTTTGGGTCCCACCAGTGAGCCTGGCTCTACAGGTCCTCTATTCTGGGCGTGCCCTCCTTGGCCCTGGTCTCCTTCCCTGCATATGCCCTGCCGGCAGCCAACCATGTGCCCCCTGCAGGCAGGTTCATGTCCCTGCAAACACAACCCAAGCTTTTCTTCCAAAGTCATATTCCAGCCTTCTTAAAAGTGTGGGTTTGGGCTAGGCGTGGTGGCTCACGCCTGTAATCCCAGCAATTTGGGAGGCCGAGGCGGGTGGATCACAAGGTCAGGAAATCAAAACCATCCTGGCCAACATGGTGAAACCCCGTCTCTACTAAAATACAAAAAAAAAGAAAAATTAGCCTGGCACAGTGGCACCAGCCTGTAGTCCCAGCTACTAGGGAGGCTGAGGCAGGGGAATCGCTTGAACCCGGGAGGCAGAGTTTGCAGTGAGCCGAGATCGCGCCACTGCACTCCAGCCTGGGCAACAGAGTGAGACTTCATCTCAAAACAACAACAACAAAAACAAAACTGTGGGCCTGTCGCCGTGGCTCACGCTTATAATCCCAGCACTTTGGGAGGCCGAGGCGGGCAGATCACGGGGTCAGGAAATCCAGACCATCCTATCTAACACGCTGAAACCCTGTCTTTACTAAAAAATACAAAAAATTAGCCGGGCGTGGTGGCGGGTGCCTGTAATCCCAGCTACTCGGGAGGCTGAGGCAGGAGAATCACTGGAACTCGGGAGGCGGAGCTTGCAGTGAGCCGAGATTGCGCAACTGCACCCCAGTCTGGGCGACAGAGCGAGATTCCCTCTCAAAAAAAAAAAAAAAAATGTGGATCTGGGGTCGGTCGGGTGCCATGACTCACGCCTGTAATCCCAGCACTTTGGGAGGCCAAGGGACGCAGATCACTTGAGGTCAGGAGTTTGAGACCAGCCTGGCCAACATGGTGAAACCCTGTCTACTAAAAATACAAAAATTAGCTGGGCAAGGTGGCACACGCCTTGTAATCCCAGCTACTCAGGAGGCTGAGGCAGGAGAATCGCTTGGTTGAGGTTGCAGTGGCCACTGCACTTACTCTGAGCAACAGAGGGAGATTCTGTCTCAAACAAACAAACAAACAAAAAATGAATCCTGTTTCCCCAGAAAACCCTCTCCCATGGCTGCAATTGGTTCTCTGGAATACTCCTTCCTTCTCCTACCCACCGTCCAACCAGGCTGAGGCCACAGATACTTGGAACTCCTCAGCCCTGTCCCTACTTTTTTTTGCCTCAAATAAGAAATCAGGTGACACATCAGACTCAGGTCCCGGGGAACTCCCTGGGAAATCAGACACAGGCAGCCCAAGGGTGGTTTTTTTTTGTTTCTTTGTTTGTTTTTTGGTGTTTTTTTTTTTTTTTTTTTTTTTTTTGAGACGCAGTCTCACTCTGTCGCCCAGGTTGGAGTGCAGTGGCGCGATCTCAGCTCACTGCAACCTCCGCCTTCCTGTTCAAGCGATTCTCCTGCCTCAGACTTCCAAGTAGCTGGTACTGCAGGTGCACACCACCATGCCCGGCTAATTTTTTGCATTTTTAATAAAGATGGGGTTTCACCGTGTTAGCCAGGATGGTCTCCACCTCCTGCCCTCATGATCCACCCACCTCCGCCTCTCAAAGTCCTGGGATTACAGGTGTGAGCCACTGTGCCTGGCCCCAAGGGTGTTTTTTTTTAAAGACAGAGGATATAGGATGGGGTGGTGCAGCCTCACTTAGAATCCTCATCCTCAAGGTCAAAAAAAATAAGAAAAAAAAAAAAAATTGAGTTAAGTCTGGGTGTGGTGGCTCACGCCTGTAATCCCAACACTTTGGGAGGCGGAGGCAGGTGGATCACCTGAGGTCAGGAGTTCGAGACCAGCCTGGCCAACATGGTGAAACCTCGTCTCTACTAAAAATATAAAAATTAGCCAGGTGTGGTGGCGTGTGCCTGTAATTCCAGCTACTCAGGAGACTGAGGCAGGAGAATAGCTTGAACCCAGGAGGCAGAGGTTGCAGTGAGCCAAAATCATGCCATTGCACTCCAATCTGACCTACAGAGTGAGACTCCATCTTAAAAAATGAAATAAAATAAAATAAAATAAAGCAAAATCCAATGCCACTGGAAACCAGAAAAAGGAAGAAAAAAAAATGATTATTGGAAAAAAATGTAGAATCTTGGTCCTATGTCCAGGCATCATGGCTCATGCCTATCCCAGGGCTTTGTGAGACCAAGGCTGGAGCATCACTTGAAGCCAGGAGACCATCCAGGGCAACATAGCAAGACCCCCATCTCTACAAAAACTGTTTGTTTTTTTTTTTTAGATGAAATTTTGCTCTTGTTGCCCAGGCTGGAGTGAAATGGCACGGTCTTGGCTCACTGCAACCTCTACCTCCTGGGTTCAAGCAATTATCCTGCCTCAGCCTCCCTGGTAGCTGGGATTACAAGTACCCACCACCACGTCCAGCTAATTTTGTATTTTTAGTAGAGATGAAGTTTCACCATGTTGGCCAGACTGGTGCCAAATTCGCGACCTCGGGTGATCCACCTGCCTCAGCTTTCCAAAATACTGGGATTACAGGCGTGAGCCACCGTGGCTGGCCGAGATCTCCTTTTTTTATACGGCTCCTCTCACAGTGCCTGGCTCGCTGCAAGTGTTCAGTAGAGTACAGGGATTGTTACTCACACAGAGCGAGGATTGCCACTGTATTTGTTTGTACCAGAGGCTGGAGTGGAGGTTAGGAAACCACAGGGCATTCCTAGTGTCTAACCAGCCAGGGCCAGCAGACTTTCCATCCTTCCTTTGGTGCAAACGCCCTGACTGTTTACTCATTCCCCAAACCTGAGGTCTGCAGTCCCATCCCCCAGCCACACCACTTCCCCATTAGCATGGCGGTCCCTCTGGTCTCTGCTGTTCTAGCTTCCTGTCCATGCCTCCTGGTTCAACCCACATGTGGCTGCGGTCCATCCTTCACTCCCCTGGGAGGACAGATCTGGCTCAGGGCTGTCTGCAGTCTTGAATCCCTCTCGTCTCTCCTCTCTCCTCTGAAGCCAGGGTAAAGCACACACCGCACAGCCTGGCCCACAGCAGGACTGATTCTAGTACATTCCCAGATGGTCTATGTCAGCTGGGAATGCTTGACTTCCTGTTTTGTTTTCCATCAGCAATTCTAAACCAGAACTTTCTTTCCCATAAGAACGATTTCTTTAGGTTGCTGACACGGTGACATCACTTTGAAAAGGAGGGAAGGTTGGAGCACTTTTTATTTAGATTAGAATTTAAAATGATGCCAGGCAGGGTGGCTCACGCCTGTAATCCCAGGACTTAGGGAGGCCAAGATGGGTGGATCATTTGAGGTCAGGAGTTCGAGACAAGCCTGGCCAACATAGTGAAAACCCTTCTCTACCGAAAATACAAAAATCAGCCGGATTTGGTGGTGGGCGCCTGTAATCCCAGCTACTTGGGAGGCTGAGGCAGGAGAATCACTTGAACCCAGGAGGCAGAGGTTGCAGTGAGCCGGGATCACACCACTGCACTCCAGCCTGGGTGACAGCCTGAGACTCCGTCTCAATTAAAAGAAAAAGAAAAAAAATTAAAATGAAAGCCAGTCCAGGAAGCAGTGGAGGTTAGAAGTCCTGGCCTGATGGTTCAAATCCCTCCCGAGGCACTTGCTGGGTTCCTGGTTTGAGGCAAATCTCTTCCGGCTTCACTCCACTTTTCTCATCTATAAAAATAGGACTAAGTCAGTGGAGTGGTGCGAGCCTCTAGTCCCAGGTACTCAGGAGGCTGAGGTGAGAGGATGGCTTGAGTTCAGGAGTTCAAGGCTGCAGTGAGCTATGATCATGCTACTGCAGTCCAGCCAGGGCAACAGAATGAGACTCTGTCTCAAAAATAAACAAATAGACTGAGTGCAGTAGCTCATGCCTGTAATCCCAGCACTTTGGGAGGCCGAGGCAGGAGGATCACGTGAGCCCAGAAGTTCGGGACCAGCCTGTGCAACATAGCGGGATTACAGGCAGGAGTCACCATGCCCGGCCAATTTTTTTAAATATAGAAATTCACACCCAGTGGCTCATGCCTGTAATCCCAGTACTTAGGGGGGCTGAGGTGGGTGGATATCTTGAGGTCAGGAGTTCAAGACCAGCCTGGCAAACATGGTGAAACCCTGTCTCTACTAAAAATACAAAAATTAGCCAGGCATAGTGTTGCTCACCTGTAATCCCAGCTACTCAGGAGGCTGAGGCAGGAGAATCGTTTGAACCTGGGAGGCAGAGGTTGCAGTGAACCGAGATTGCACCACTGCACTCCAGTCTGGGTGATAAAGTGAGACTTCATCTCAAATAAATGAATGAATAAATAAATAAATGAAATAAATAAATGAAATAATAAAATGAGGACATTGGACAAGGTTACCTCTAAACAGCACACTCTGGCTTAACTTTGACAACATTTCAGGATAAGTGGGTTTTTCAGGAAACAGACCTATAAATAAAGCTCAGTAGTTGCCTTCCAGGATTCCCAGATAGCAGTGTAGGAAAAGGACTCCGTCTTAACACAAAAAATAAAAGTCAAAAAGTTAGCCAGGCGTGATGGTGCATGCATGTAGTCGTAGATACTTGAGAGGCTGAGGCGGGAGGAGGGAGGATCTTTCGAGTCCAGGAGTTTGAGGCTCCAGTGAGCTATGATCGCGACACTGCACTCCAGCCTGAGTGACAAAGCCGGACCCTGTCTCAAAAAATTAAAATAAAATAAAATAAAATAAAATAAAAGGGCGTGAGGCGGGGTGCAGGCATGGTGGCTCGCCCCTGTAATCCTGTAATCCCAGCACTTTGGGAGGCCAAGACGGGCATATCACCTGAGGTCAGAAGTTCGAGACCAACCTGGCCAACATGGTGAAACCCTGTCTCTACTAAAAATATTTTTTAAATTAGCTGGGTGTGGTGGTGGGCACCTGTAATCCCAGCTACTCC
>NW_022161970.1:0-9163 GCF_008728515.1 Papio anubis
AGAAAAAAGAGCCAGTGGAAGATGATGAGTCTGTCCCAGAGAACGTGTTGAATTTCGATGACCTTACTGCAGACGCTTTAGCTGTAAGTTAGAGTCCTTTTCTAAGTTAGGATCTCTGCTGTTTTGTCTTAATTTTATTCCTAGACAACAAGTGCTCACACGCTGCTGCACACAGCATTGTGACATCCTTTCATTTCTGCTGCTGGGAAATGTCCCCACCCGTTCTTGTTATATTCTATATTTGAGTATTTATTAGACAGCGGAGATGGAGACAGATGGAGTGGGAGAGTCAAGGGTAGGAAGAATAGAAAAAGGAAAGGAACTGTGTTTGGTTTATATAGCTCCCTTTTCTACCCTTTGTTACACAAAGGCAAGAAACTTCAACTTACTGTAATACAGTAAGTATTTAGTGCGGGCAAGAGGAGTAATTTTTGAGTTTTTTAGTCACTGAACCCTTTCTTGAAACCCTTAACATATAGCAAGAACATAAACCAAAAAAGCAAAGTTGCTGTGCTTGAAGGGCTCGGATTGGGGGCCTGAGCCTGCCTGGCCCTACTGCTAAAGCACTCGCCTCAGAGAAGTAAGAGCACAGTTTGAAACAGCTGCAATACAGAATCCAAAAATATGCTTCAGACAAATCTCTTACTCCTAATAAATTTATAATCTTCCTGGAGAACAGTTAAATGCAGCACATCAATAGAGTGCTAAATTGGTTCAGTCAAGAAAATCAGAAACTGCAGATTAAGGGAAAGTTCTCATAAGAGCGGCAGTACTAACATTTCTGTGATGTATGGGAACAATAGGAGTGGCCAGAACTATCCATCTCTGCCTCAAGCACCACCAAGGAAAAATGCCGATGGATTTGTAGAGCAAGACTGTGTATATCCGTGTGTGAAATCAATCTCAGTTCTTAAAAGTCTTCGTTTCCAGTTTTTAAAATGCTATCGCAAGGGCTCTCTTTAGAGCACAACAGTGTTAGGGCAACCAAATCTTATTCCTGTGCTGTCCTTGCCTCGCTGTCCTGCTTATGGGCCTGGCCTGTTCATCTACAGAACCTGAAAGTCTCACAAATCAAGTCCGACTCCTCATTGACGAAGCCATCCTGAAGTGTGACGCGGAGCGGATAAAGCTGGAAGCAGAGCGATTTGAGAAACTTCGAGAGATTGGGAACCTTCTGCACCCTTCTGTGCCCATCAGTAACGAGATGAGGCAGGTGGCTGTGCTGCAGCAGGAGGTGGCCTTAGGTGGCTGCTGTCTCTGCAGGGGCGGGGACGGGAGGAGATCTGTGGAACACTGGCACTCTCTGTCAGAAGCAGGTTCTTTGTATATTCCCTCTGTCCACCAATTGAGAATTGCAGGAGTCAGATCCTTGTCTGATTGGGAAGCAGCAGAGACAGCAGGTAGGAGGAGACTCCTGGCACAGAAATCTCTTCTAAATAGGGCTGCTGTCCTCCACTGCAGTTGCCCGTGGTAGCAGGCGTCTTGTAGGAGGGATCTGCTAAATCAACCTAACCCCCTCACCCACACCCCGCTGAGAAGCTGCAGGTCGAAGGGAAATCTGCATGATAAAGGTTTCCTGCTGAGCAGGAGCTTTTCCTGCACAAAGCTGCTCTGAGCCCAGCCTTTGTTCCCTGACACCCCAGCCGGAGCAGGGCCCATCTGTGCCTCTTTCATTCATTCCCTGGTGAACATTAAACTCACTGCAGGCTGGGGTGTGCAGGAGGCTGCAGAGCACAGACCATGAGCAGACTCAGGAGGTCAGGGCCCAGATCCCATCCTCATGTAGCCCTGGGACCAATGAGCCTGGAAAAAAAAAATCTACATTCTCCTCCGCACCCCCAGGCAGTAGCCGATTGTCTGGGAAGAGAGTTAATCCTTGTGCAGGATTTGAGAGGTCATTTAAGAAGGCAGGCAACAGGCAGGTGTGGGACATGGGAGAATAAGCTAATTCCCAGTTTCATGGCTAGAATTACTTCTCAAATTTTGTAGTTATTACTTCTCCATTGTGAGTAGCAACCTTCTGGTCCCTTAGAGACACAGTAGTGTTTAAGTTAAACAATGATGTCACAAAGTTGTTCATGGAATAAAGTTTGGAAAGATGGAGGTTGTAGAATTAAGAAATCATATATCAAGCTTGGTGGCTCACGTCTGTAATCCCAGCACTTTGGGAGGAGGCCCACAGGCAGGAGGATGGCAGACCCAGGAGTTCGAGACCAGACTGGGCAACATGACACAACCCATCTCTACCATGCAAAAATTAGCGAGCATGGTGTCACACACCTGTCTATGATCCCAGCTAAGGCTGAGGTGGGAGATCCTTTGCAGATCCTGGAAGGTTGAGGTTGCAGTGAGGCCAGGGTGTGCTGCACTTCCAGCCTGGATGACAGAGTAGTAAAGACCCTGTCTCAAAAAAATAGTAATAATAATTTAATTTGCTTGGGGCACAGTGGGCTCAAGCCTGTAATCCCAGCAGCACTTTGGGAGGCCGAGGCCAGGCGGATCCACGAGTCGAGAGGTCAGGGGCCATTCTGGCTAACTTGGTGAGCACGTCTCTACTAAAAATACAAAAACTGGCTGGGCGTGGTGGCTGGTGCCTGTAGTCCCAGCTACTCCCAGAGAGCTGAGGCAGGAGAATGCGTAAACCCAGGGGCCGGGAGCTTGCAGTGACTGAGATCCGGCCACTGCGCTCAGTCTGGGTGACAGAAGCGGCCTCCATCTCAAAAAATAATAATAATAATAATTTTAAAGAATAAAATACAAATCATGTCAATATATCTTTCTTTCTTGCTCTGTTTCCTTAGGATCGCGGACAACAAAGTAGAAAGGATTTAGGGTGATTGTATGGGTGGGAAATGCTCTCATGTGGACTGTGTTGGTGATGGTAAGAATGGCTTTGAAAGCCCGAAAAGGGGCCATAGTGGCTGGGGAGTCAAAGAGGTATTTCTTGGAAGGTAAGAGCTGGGAACCAGGCGGGGATAGGATTATAAAGAAGAAACAAATTTTTTTTTTTTTTTTTTTTGCAGAGACATAACCTACTTAAAAGAGGCCCCAAATCACCAGTTCTACTTGCCTTTCTGCAAATGTTTGTAATTAGATGCAATTCTCTTTCTTTCAAAGCAAGAGAGGGCTTATCAGAGTTCATGAGACCAAAGCACTAAGTGGTCCTCCACCAATGAATGTATGTTTGCTGACTGAATCAGAACCAGTCTCTGCCTTTAAGTAACAAATACTAATTTGGTTGATCAGACAAGTAACAAAGAATCCAAAATCCACTGTCAGAAGCACTGTGGTTTTGTGTAGGCCAAAGTGCTTTGAGAACATCAAAGAGAATTCTCTTAACTGTATTTGTCTGGATAGTTAAAAGCAGGCTTGAGAGTGAACAGAATGAATCTCAAAGGGTTCAGAAGGTCAGTTGCTGTGATCTGTGGTCTTTTTTTTTTGTGACCTCCTGTGGCCTTTTCCGGGGTAGTCCTGTTCTGTCGGCCCAGGTGGCACAGGGGTGTCAGTGCTGGCTAGGCACTTGGTGACAAGACCCAGCCACACACAGTTCTGTGTCTCTGGCTCCTCTAGGGGGTCCTGGTGTTCCTGGGAACAGGCTCTCTCACATCAGTATGCCCTTTCCTTTTGCTTGGGAAGTCGGGCTACCTCATTTATACCTTTTCATGAGAAGGAGGTCATGCAGAATTGCTTTAGCTCAGCCAAGTTTGATGAAGAACTTTATAAGGTGAGTAGCCTGGGGTCCGGTGGCAGAATGACTTAAGTTATGTAGCTTAACTTCAGTGATGCGGTGCTGTCAATGGACTCTGCGATGATGGAAGCGTTCTATATCAACGATACTTGAGCACTTAAAGTGTGGAGTGGTACAAGCGGAGGAAGCACATTTTATATTTTAATTAATTTTAGCAGAACCGCGTGGCTGTAGGCTACCATATTAGACAGTGCAGCTGCAGGCCTCTTTACCTTTCCTGGGTATCTTGTATGATGAATCTAAATCAAGTACACTTCAACACCATGGAAGCTTAGAAAGAACATGGGTGCTTGGACGAAATTACAGAAGTGGCACTGATCGCCACAGCCGCTTCCAGTGTCCTCCTCCTAACCCCAGACTGGGAAGCTTCCTGGTGGAACATGCCTTGGGGTTGAGTGGCTTCCAGTTTGTGGCTCCTTCTCAACCATGGACCATGTCAGGGAGGCCAGACAATTCCGTCAGGAGTTCAAGAAGGTCATTCCTGATCAACTGGCTCTAACACCAATACCAGCACCCCCACTCTGTGTTAGGCCTCCAAGATTTCTGAAGCGTCTCTGCTAACAGCTGTCAATGCAGCAGTGTCTACTATTAGTTGCTCCTCCCTTTCAGATTCTTTCCACCAATTCGAAATAGGACTTAGAACCTACTGGCTTATTTCCTCTCAGACAGGGGTAGAGTTGAACAACTGCTGTTGGACTCATCTGGTTATACAGGAATAGTTCAGTAATTAGAACAATCTTTCCATTGTTTCTGTTGATGAGGTAAAAGTTAAGAAGTTTTTTCATTCAAGGCACTGGGAAACAAGTGTTCTCCCTAAACCTGAGCATTAGTATAACCTTGACCTCCTCCTCTCTTCTTTCTTTTTAATGAAGGAGGAATGTGTTCCTTTACTGGCTAAAACCTGGCTGCCTTTCTTTCTTTTAATTTCAATCATGTGAATGTCATTAAAGAACATAGAAATACCCACTTGCAGGTAACACTAGGGAGAAACCTGTATTGGAGTATTATGGAAATTGTTAGGTAGCGATTAGCTCCTGAGTCCTCGTTCTCATCTTTATCAGGCGGCTTCTTTGGACCCACAGGCAGGAAGATAGGAGTTTCAATAGTGAAGAATTTTGGCTGGTAGCACACTTGTCTGATAAAAAGCCTCAGTTCCTGAGAGAATGATAAGCTGCCCAATGAACTCGGCACTGATGGAAATGTTCTGGAGTCTGCATGATCATAGCAGCCATGAGCCGCGTGTGACGCTCGAGCACTGAAAATGTGGCCTGATGCAGCCGAGGAACTACATTTTAATTTAATTTAATTTGTTTTATTTTTATTTTGAATTAATTTCCTATAGAGACGAGGTCTCACTATGTTGCCAAACTGATTTCAAACTCCTGGGCTCAAGCAATCCACCGCCTCAGCCTTCCAAGTATTTGGGATTATAGGTGTGAGCCACTATGCCCCAGCCAATTTAGTGAAATGATGCGTGTACTTATTTGGCTATACCATATTAGGCTGCACAGCCCTTGGAAGGCTTTCTATGTTGTATGAATGGCTTGGTGGCTTACATTCCTACTGCCGAGGAGTAGCAAGGTAGTTTTCCAGGCTCTAAACACTGACCCAGAGGAACTTTCTTCCCTTTTTTTTTTTTTTTCAATTAAAATACTGCCCTGTAGAAAATTTTAGAAATGGCAGAGGGAGATTACACCCTGCTTTTCCATTGACCTAATATGGCAATTGTCATCTTAAAATATATTCACTTTGGGATTTTTTCCACATATATGTTGTTTTCACATACTTATAATTGCCATGTACATGAATTGCCTTTTACTTGTATTTTTATTTTTTTTATTTTATTTTATATATTTATTTTGAGATGAAGTCTCACTCTGTTGCCCAGGCTGGAGTGCAGTGGCACGATCTTGGCTCACTGCAACCTCTGCCTCCTGGGTTCAAGTGATTCTTGTGCCTCAGCCTCCCAAGTAGCTGGGATTACAGGCGTCGCCACCATATCTGGCTGATTTTTTTTTTTTTTTTGAGATGGTGTCTCATTCTTTCACCCAGGTTACAGTGAAGTGGCAAAATCTCGGCTCACTGCAGCCTCCACCCACCAAGTTCAAGCGATTATCCTGCCTCACCCTCCTAAGTAGCTGGGACTACAGGCATCCACCACCATGCCCGCTAATTTTTTTTTTTTTGTATTTTTAGTAGAGACGGGGTTTCACCATGTTGGCCAGGCTGGTCTCCAGCACCTGACCTCAGGTGAACCACCCGCCTCGGCCTCCAAAGTGCTGGGATTACAGGCATGAGCCATCGTGCCCGGCCACACCTGGCTAATTTTTGTATTTTTAGTAGAGATGGGGTTTCACCAAGTTGGCCAGGCTGGTCTTAAACTCCTGACCTCAGGTGAACTGCCTGCCTAGGCCTCCCAAAGTGCTGGGATTATAGGCATGAGCCACCGTGCCCGGCGGCCTTTTTATGTAGCATTATATCAAAAGTATTTTTCTGTGTTACTGCATGGTCTTCATTTTTATGATTGTATAATATTACATAAATAATGTTACAGTGAACTTTGTCCTGTCTGAACTTTTTTTTTTTTTTTTTGCATTATTTTCTTTAGCTGAACAGCAAAATACATTCTTTAAGGATCATAACCACTAACCTATAAGCACCAAGAAAGCAGAGACTGGTGTCCTTTTTTGCTCCACATCGGTGTTTAGTAAACGCCTCACAAAGATTAATTTATGTGGCTACCAGCACAGGTTTATTGCATACCTGCCAGCATTGACCATTATTCATCATGGATGAGTTTTATTATATAAGTTGAAAATAGCCGGGCACGGTGGCTCACGCCTGTAATCCCCGCACTTTGGGGGGCTGAGGCAGGTGGATCACCTGAGGTCAGGAGTTCCAAATCAGCTTGGCCAACATGGTGAAACCTTGTCTCTACTAACAGTACAAAAATTAGCCAAGCATGGTGGCACGTGCCTGTAATCCCAGCTACTCAGGAGGCTGAGGCGGGAGAATTGCTTGAACCTGGGAAGTGGAGGTTGCAGTGAGCTGAGATTGTGCCACTGCACTCCAGTCTGGGCAACAGAGTGAGACTCTGTCTCAAAAAAAAAAAAAGGTAAGTGGAAAATATTCTTTCCTCTTAATTTACATTTCTTTGATCTCTGTCCGGGACCCCAAGGTGGACTGAGCCTTTCCTTTATCTTTTTAGTATTCTCTCCCCACTCCCAGGCAGGGATTAAAGGAAATTTTTCCTGCACTATCACTGATATCGTTCTTGTGGTTTCGTTCTTTAGTAGAGACGGGGTTTCACCGTGTTCTCGATCTCCTGACCTTGTGATCCACCCGCCTGGGCCTCCCAAAGTGCTGGGATTACAGGCGTGAGCCACCGTGCCCGGCCTGAGTCCTTGTTCTTGAGCTAGTTCTCTGCTGAACCTCCTGTCCCGCGTCCCCTCAGTCCTGAGCTGCTTACATAGTCACCATCTGAAAACAGCCGTCCTGCAGTCCTGCTGCTCCTGTCAAATTGCAATCCCATCTGGCTCCTCTCCCTGAAAGATGAACTTACAGTGGACTCTTGCAGGCTCTGCTACCTCATTAACATTCCTGGCCCTTCTTCCCCCCATCCCCCTCAGAGGGAAGGTGAACTCCTCCAGAGGGAACTGCATGAGGGGACAGGAAGAAGGCCTGAATGGCTGGAGCACAGAGTAAGGGTGATACTGACTGGAGGCTGGAGATGTGGGCAGGGTCAGGAGATGGCACCTGACCCTAATGCTGGCCTCCGCCTCCACTTTCCCTGCTGCTCTGTGACCTCCACATGCAGGGCTCTCAAATCCATTCTCTCTCATCTGAGCATCTCCACCCACCCCCAGCATACACATTGGGCATCTCCTCTTAGTATTCAGGCACCCTAACACACACCTGAGACTCACCCTGGACAACTCCCTCCTCTCCATCCCCAGAGGCCAGTCTGCTTCGCAGCACCATTGAGTCTTCATCACTCAGGTCTGCCCCCTTGACAGCCTGCTCTCTGGCCCCAGCCCAGGCCCTCCTCCTCCTGCACTATTGCAGCGGCCTCCTTGCTAGTCTGCTGGACCTCAGTCCCTTCTTCCGGCGCAGCCTCCTCACTGTGCCAGATTAGCCTGCCAGATGGCACAGCCATGATCACTCGTCCCCTGCCAAAACACCTCAGATGGTTCCCCTCAACTTACAAGGTCCAGACTTCTCAGCTGGAGTCCCAGCTCATCAAAATGTGCCCCCAGTTCAGATTAGTGGCTCTCTGCTCCTTATTCCCACCACCCCCTTGTTTCCTCCTGTGTCCCGGCACTGACCGAGCGTTGTACCTCTCCACGCTTGCTCACGCTGTTCCCCTGCCTGGATGCCTTTTCCTCCTGCCTATTAGTGGAATTATTCCTTCCTCTTCAAGATAGCTCAGATGCCACCTTCTTCTTCTTTTTTTTTTTTTCCAGACGTAGTTTCACTCTTGTTGCCCAGGCTGGAGTGCAATGGCGCGATCTCGGCTCACTGCAACCTCTGCCTCCCGGGTTCAAGCGATTCTCCTGCCTCAGCCTCCCGAGTAGCTGGGATTACAGGCATGCGCCATCACGCCTGGCTAATTTTGTATTTTTAGCAGAGACGGGGTTTCTCCATGTTGGTCAGGCTGGTCTCAAACTCCTGACCTCAGGCAATCCGCCCGTCTAGGCCTCCCAAAGTGCTGGGAATACAGGTGCGAGCCACCGCGCCCGGGCCAAATGCCACCTTCTTTAAAAAGCCCCCCCTAATTCCTCCACCCCCACACAAAAGTATTAGTGACTATGGCTCTGTGACAGCTTTTGTCTCTGTCCAAGAGACTGGCTGTTCCTCGAGGACATAGTTCATCTGTGTACCTCTCACACTTAGTTACCTATCCCAGTGGCTGGAGCATGGTTCTGGCCAGACAGGGCCTCCCTCCTCGGCCTGCTCTGACAACCTGAACAGAACAGCCACGTTATTCAGAGGGTGCTTGGGGATTTGCCACTCGAAGCTCAGCCCCAGGTTCCACCTCTTTCCACCCTGTGCTCAGAGGCCAAAAGTATTCTCAGCTGGATCTTAGACGGCTCTACATCCCTATGGAATGCTGGGCCTATTAAGCCACCCTTGACAAAGTACATTGGCACTGTGGCTTGAATCCATCACTAGGATAAAGCGTCCAATATCCTCTTTTAACAAGCCCCAAAGAAGGTCTGTCTCACAGGGCTGGGACATCAAAACCTCTACCCCTGGCTGCAGCAGGCATGGGGAATGCAGTTTTGTGGTTAAAGTGAGTGAGTCCACAGCTGCCCCTAGAACAGCCTAGAGACCCCACTGGCCTACCAGATGGTGGCTCCAAGCATAAAGGGACACCTGGTCACCCCTTTCTGCCATCCATCCATCCATCCATCC
>NW_022161971.1:0-9144 GCF_008728515.1 Papio anubis
GGCATGTGCCTGTGGTCCCAGGTACTTGGGAGGCTGAGGTGGGAGGATCACCTGAGCCCAGGAGGTCGAGGCTGCAGTAAGCCAAAATCACACCACTGCACTCAAGCCTGGGTGACAGAGTAAGACCTTGTCTCACAAAAAAACAAAACAAAACTAAACAAAAAAACAGAAGAATATACTTCTATGTTTTATTATTGTCTCTTGGCAAAAAAACTAAACTAGCCCCAATATTGCCTTAAACGTAATTTAACATCCTCAGTTTACAAAGGGGAAAATGAGGTCAATAGCCAAGACCAAAGAGATAACAAATGCAATGGTGCGTTCAGGACAATGACTACAATTATAAAATATTCAGTTCAATTTCTACCCTCAGCATCAAGGCAGGGGTTCGTCATAATGGGTATTGGAGGTTCAAAGAAAATTTAGGCTCAGCATTTAAAAGAAAAAAAAAAATAGCGGATTTTAATGCTGGTGCAATCACAGGAGACTGCGGCCCAGCTATCCTCAGCGCTGCACATACTCACGGGCACTCCCGGGATCTTGGCCATGCTACATCCCTGCCAGTGGCCACACAGAAGAGGCGGTCAAACTTTTTTAGGAGTGAGATCAAAAATGTTCAGAGTCTAAAAACCTACTTTTCTAGGGGGGAAAAAAGAACGAGAAGCTCTCATTCAGGGTATTTGCAAAAGGCTGTTTCTAGCGCACTGGTAGATAAAAAGGGCCAGGGCCCTCGGGTTAGCATCAGCGAGTGTCCGCCTGGCGGGGTGCACAGGGACTTACCTCAGTGATAGTGTTCGGGGCTGTGTCTGCCCCAATGCTGAAATCAGAACCCGGCACATTGCTGGACACAGTAGCAGGAACCGTGACCATGGGCACACAGAACTCCTCGTGCTTCTCCCAGACGGCCGACAGCTCCAGGAGTCCCATCTAAATTGACCCAGTATCTGCAAGCTGGCTGCTCAGAGGCCGTGGTGTGGAACGGCCAGGACATCGCGTAGTCATACGGGGCACAAGCACATCACTTGCCACTCCTGTCTATTTCATCAAACCCTATTTTCTCCTGAATATTGACCATAGCAAAGTCATTAGCCTTGGAGATGCATTCAAAAAATCAACTTGCTTTGTTCAAGAGGTTTAAGACACACTTAAGTCTTTCTTGCCATGCTCAACACACACGGCCGGCCCTCTCTGAAGTCAGTGTTTCTGGAGCAAAAGCCCTGGCCTGCCCCGTGAACATTCACACTGAGCACACTGTGGCGAGGCCGCTTGGCCAACCAGCAGGGGGCAGGCGAGAGCTGCAAGTGCCACGTGGGGTCCCTGCAAACTGGCTCATTCCCTTCATCAAGGGCGGTGCCTCCTGCCAATCCAACGGCTTCCTCCAAGAGGAAGCGGCCTCTTCAGCTGCCAGGGCACTGACTTCAGACTGCTCAGCCAATGCGGCAACAGATTCAACAGAGTTCCAAGTTGTTAAAGGAAAACTTCTGTTACCAGGCAACCTTAATATCAGATTCAAGGTAAAATAACCAACAAGACTGTTTCCAAGCCAACATGCTAGTAGTGCCTTATCCTTCAATGCTGCTTAAACACGGAGAAGTATGAGGAAAGAGCATGACACTTACTTCTTGAAAAATAACACCTCTTCCAGGTTCATTTTACCCATATCATAAAGACTTAGAACTGTGGATTCCCTACAGGAACGTGGAGTGGGGGTGGATCTCCACCGCTGACCCAGCCTCCCCCCACCAGGTCAGTCACCGCCCCCTCCCCCCACCACGGGGTTCACACCTCTTCAGGCCCTGTCACCTCAACAAGGAAAGGTGGCATCTGAGCTCTCTTTTCACAGGGAGCACCCGAACGGGAGCTAGAGACAGACACACCCACAACTGCTTTAAAATCCTGAAATGCAATACATATTCAAGGACTTCATTATTAGTTTTTTAAAACTGTAAGAACAGAGTGAGCCTGGTTTTAACTTCTCTGTCACAATAACACCATGTACATCTGTCTTTTACTGTTTGTTCCTTCTCCAGCAGCTGCTGCCTGGCTGGCTGACTGCAGAAGAGGAGCCTTTGGAACTCCGGGGAGGCCCTCGGTAAAAGCCTGAGCATCACGATCAGGTCTCAGGAAGCCGCACACGTTAGGGTCGCCCACAGACCACCATTCCCAATGCCTAGAAGGCACTGAATGGGCCTCCTGCTCTTTGTAAATGTCAACTCTCCTAAGCTATGTTGTGTTGAAAATTTTTAACTGCAGTCCCCACATACGTCTCTGTTTCAGTCTTGTTTTTATCGTAGAGGCATATTATGGAAAATTAAGTTTGCAAGGTTGAAGGATTTTCTGTAAGTCGACTTCTAATCCTGGAAGGAAAAAAAAATGGGCCAGATGTGGGGCTCACGCCTGTAATTCCAGCAGTTTGGGAGGCCGACGCAGGCAGATTGCTTGAGCTCAGGAGCTCGAGACCAGCCTGGAAAACATGGCAAAACCCTGCCTCTACTTAAAAAAAAAAAAAAAAAAAAAATTAGCTGGGTTGGGTGACATGTGTCTATTCCCAGCTACTCAGGAGGCTGAGATGGGAGGATCACCTGAGCCCAGGAGGTGAAGGCTGCAGTCAGCCAAGATTTGCGTCACTGCACTCCAGCTTGGGCAACAGAGTGAGATCCCGTCTCAAAAAACAAAAAGCAAAAACAACTGTATAAATCATTACAGAAGGGAGCTGGCCAAGCACGGTGGCTCACGCCTGTAATCCCAGCACTTTGGGAGGTTGGGGTGGGCAGATCACCTGAGGTCAGGAGTTTGAGACCAGCCTGACCAACATGGAGAAACCTCGTCTCTACTAAAAATACCAAATTAGCCGGGCGTGGTGGTGCATGCCTGTAATCCCAGCTTCTCAGGAGTCTGAGACAGGAGAATCACTTCAACCCGGGAAGCAGAAGTTGCAGTGGGCCGAGACTGTGCCACTGCACTCCAGCCTGGGCAATGAGAGCAAGAGTCCACTTCAAAAAAAATAAAAATAAAAATAAAAATAAAAAGGTAGCTAATGTTTTTCATTTAAGGGAAGGGAGAATATCATTCAGTATTTACACATCTCATGCACACATCTACACTGGTGCCCTGAAGTATTCAAGATACACATTCCCACAAATATAGCTCAAAACTACTCACCAAGTTACATGCTAAAAGCACATGCATTGTAAGAATGCTATTTTTTAAAAGCATCTGTATCCGATATTTTAGCATACTGGCAGTTTTCCCTTCAGGTGCTGTATGCCTAAATTATTACATGTTTAGTCATTCATTTTAGAATTTATGACTTGCTTTAGACAAAAGAAATATATTTAAACATAAGCTACTAAATTAATGACTTAGGTGAAAAATTACTAAATTAACTTGAAAGTTCAACTTTGCAAACTGTATTTGTTGGACCTCATGTAAGCTAGATGATCAGTTTTTTAAATTGTTGTGTGTTTCCCTTGAGGATGGAAGTCTCCTCTTGTCTCTCATCCACTGTGCAAACCACTGCAGCCCGCGCCTGTCCTCCACGGTGCCACAGTGCGGCCTGCAATTCACCCTGTACCACGCCTTCCACACCTTACCTGAAAGTCACTAAGTATAACCAAGAAGGCAATGAAAAGCAGATAAATGACCTCCACCCCCACATCCAGCATGCAAATGTTAAACATTCATCAAAGTAAAACCAAAAACCCGTATTAGCTCATGATTGTAACTGGTAGAATTATATGCATGGCAATTTTAAAAGTCTAGTTAAGTAAAAACGTAATTGAAACTCTCAAGAAATACAAAGTTTATACAAAAAGGCATCTACAAACATTGACAGTGAGGAGAGGACTTCACTCTGCATCTAGCCTGTCCTGGAAGCCACGACCAAATGCCAGGTTGTATAGATCTGAAAAGCAGAAAAAAACAAGCGTTGAAATGTGTACAATTTCTGCAATGTACAAATTCAACATAGAATACTCAGAAACCTTGAATTTCCAATCAGAAAACAGGAACATGAGCAAGTCCCCCAGCAGTGCCCACCTTCTGCCTATAGCATGTGTAACAGGAACGCTGGCCACCTCGGGGGGACAGAGGCTTCCTGGTCACATTCGCTCTGGCAGCCCCACAGGTGGCCCTGCCACAAACACCTGGCTAACAATGAAGAACCACCCACTCCCTGGGCTTTGCTCACTCTAGCCGGGAGAGCGAATTTACAGAGTACATTATCGACTGAGCCCTCGTTCAATGCGTCAAGCTTGTTGAAGGCAGGGCAACCCCATTCCTGGCCCAATTAAGTGAACTGAACAGAGCAAATATCCCCAGTTGGACGGCACTCAGTCACGACAGCAGCGGCCACTGTTCACAGGGCGCTGGCTTCGTACCGGGAACAGTTCCAAGTGTCTTCTTTCTGTTCAAGGAATGTGTACTGCAACCCTGTGGGGCCGTTTGCAACATCCACCAGAGTTCTGAGACAGCCGAGTCCAGGCTGTCTGTGGGCCTCACCGCGTGGCCATCCACGTCCCCTGCAGACCAGACCTCACTGCAGGGACTGCGGATTCCAGGGCTGCCTTGAGGCACATGCTCCCTCCACCACGTCTTCCTGGCCCCTGACATCAACCCTCACCACTGCTGCCAACACTTTATTTTCTCATGGCTCCTGAGGGGTCTGCTCTTTCTGCCCTTCCCTGCTCCCTGCGTCCGGCTTGGAGAATGCCCACATCAATGCCAACGCTCATGTAATCACCACCACTTCCATGGGGCTTGATGCCTAGGAGCCTCAATATCAGAAAGTCAGATTCCTGCACTTGTTGGAGAATTTCTTCCCATCGTGGAAGTGAAGGAGATCAAGTTCTAGGTGCCTGCAATAACTTCATTTCCACAGCTAACCAACTTCAGTAGTAGCACAAAACAAAAAAGCTTTTTTTTTTTTTTTTTTTTTAAGACTTCTTTTATACAAGCTAAATACAATTTAATTTTTACAACCACGGTATGGAGGGGGGAGGGGGAGGGGGGAGGAGGAGTGAGGAGGAGTAGGAGGAGGAGCAGGAAAGGAGAATGGGTGGAGGAGAAAGAGGAATAAAGAGGGAGTAGGGAGCATGGAGGGAGTGGAACGTGGAGGGAGGGAGGGAGGAATGGAGGAGTGGAGGACCATGGAGGGACATGGAGGGAGCGGAGCATGGAGGAGTATGGAGGGGAGGGAGGGAGGAGCATGGAGGGACGGAGGGGAGGGATATGGAGATGATGCTATGATGATGAATGATGAGGATGACACAATGACGAGGATGATGAGTTTATGATGATGATGAGGACAGGATGACGGATGATGATCGCATGATGGTCGATGATGATGATGATGATGATTTGGCGAAAATGATGATTCTATGAATGATACGGATGACGATGATGATTTATGATGATGACGGCGATGATGATCTATGAGCGATGACGAGAGGAGGGATGAGGATGGGGATGATGATGATAGATGATATGATGTGAGCAGGATGATGTATAGGATGATGTGACAGGATATTATGATGATGGCTATGGAGGTATATGATGACATGTGATGATGATATGATGTATAGATGATGAGCAGGATGATGATGCCACCGATGAAACCAGATGATGATAACGCATCTGAATCAAGGTAATGTCTTCCCAGAAAGTCCATCCAAACCCATCAATCGCGTCAACAATTGTTCCCATGGTGTCTGAAAGCTCCAAGAAGACAGGGTCATTTGACCCCTTCACACCCACAATGCCAAAGAGAGCAGGTGTTCAGGAAAAGTCTCCCTGCCAGTGCTGAAGACAGGAATAACTCCTCTGAGACAGAGCCTGACCACCACTAGCCACCAGAAATGAACCAGGTCTGAACACGCCAGCAGAGAGATGGTCCCTTGGACGGCTTACAAACACACCACAAGCACTGAATTTCATCTCAAGCCACCTCTGTGTGCTAATGTGTGCCTCCTTATTAACCAGTAAGTAGCCTTTCTCATCTGGTGCTTTTAACAAGAGGGTCCTGTAACACTCAGGCATTGTCTAAAACGCCAAATGGAAGCCTAGAATCTTTCTCTGTGCGGCTTCACTGCAAAGTATTTTGATCGAGCCAAATCGTACTCTTTTCCTACACCCTCCATAGGAAACTCAATGCTTCATATCAAGGAGATCTAAGCATGATTTCTGCTAGGCATGGGGTTGAGGGAACATTACATAGAAAGCACACCCCGATAATCACCTGCATGAGAGCCACACTGGCCGGCAAGAACCGGTCGGCTCAGTCTCTGCAGTCACAGGCGTGAGGCCCGGAGGGCAGACACCTGGCACTGCTGACCACCCCAAGGTCGTGGCCTCTGCCCCTTCTCTGCTGACCATCAGTTCCAAATTTCTGGCAACACCGCCTGCTGCCCCCACTGCCTGATCGACTCTTCACGAAAAGCTAATGTTGCCAGGATAGCTTATGAGTATGTTTGCCAGGAAAGTAGCTCCGATTGATGCTGAAACACCGTTCTCGCAGCCCTGGCAGCTCCCCTATCCCCGATGTGTACATGCTTGCAGCTCTGACCTCGCTCAGTGTCCACACAGGCTCTGTCCCCTGGACAGCCCAATGCAGACTCAATGTTGAGTCAGAAATACACAAAGAGGCTGTCGGTTATGAACCGCCTGCCTGTCCCCCAAAACACAGGTTGAAATCCTCACCCTCAATGCAATGCTGTCAGGAGGTCTTTGGGAGGTGAGGAGTTCCCGAGGCTGGAGCCCCGTGAATGCAGTTTGTGCCTCAGAAAGGAGCCCAGCAAATCTGTCACCCTCCCACTGTGTCAGGGCCAGAGAGAAGGTGTGTGCGAACCAGGAAGAGACCCACACCAAATCCTACCCGTGCGGCACCCTGATCCCACCTTCCAGCCTCTAGAACTATGAGAAACAAATTTCTGTTGTTCATAAGCCACTCAGTCAATGGTGTTTCGTTACAGCAGCCTGAGCTGCCTGAGATGACAATGCTCACCGTCCTACAGAGACGGCTACTCCCCTCTCCCAGAAAGAGGGGTTTAATTAAAATCCCTGTCTCTCCTCACCACCACCACAGATCTCATTCCCCCACCCTGTAAGCCAACAGTTGCTAGGATTAAAGGAAAAGGAGGATCGTTTTAGACCAGCCCCTCCATGTCAGTCTGAAGCCTTTGACTTTGCCCACTTCCACGGTGGCCGTGTCACCGGATTCCCCATGCCAGCTCTGCATCTGTACCGGGTCCCAGGCTCTGCACAGACTTCTCCAGTTGCCCATCCAGCACACCTATTTCCCCTTCTCCTTTGCAGATTGTCCTTCAATCCGCAATCTTCTGGTTGCCTCTCTACAACCCAAGGCCTTCCAATCCAGCCATTCAGGTTGAGTTCAGCCGTGCACTGGAGTCCTTGGCTCAGGTAACCCAGGCCCAAGCCGTTGGCACCAACGATCTACTGGCTGTGGGGTCTTCACAGTCACCAGCTGCTGCAGCCACACCAGGGCCTGGGAGGGGAAGCAGAGGAAGCTGTGAAGCTGCCAACAGCCGTGCGGGGACAGGAGCCTCTGGGATGAGGATGCCATGGAAGGAAATTCAGAGAAAGAGCCCCAGGGCTGGACGGGTCATGTCCAATGTCTGCACTGCTGAGTTTTCCAGGTTTCTTAACTCAATCACTGACCCTGCGTGGCGTTTCCTGAGTGGTGACCCCGCAGTGGCATTGGATACGGCAATAAAGCAAGATGCCCCCCCAACCTTCCCCCCTCCAACATACACGGGGCCTCTGTCCTGGCGGGAAGTCAGGCCTGGGCGCTTAGCTGGCACAGCCAGCCTGGGAAGGGGGCCGATTCAGACGGCACGCCTGAGCTCATGAGGGATAGACACTGTCTCCTGCTTATCTCCAACACTTTCTCTGCATGTCTAGTTACAAACGGACGACACAGTCTCAGAAGCACATTTCCCTAACCTCCCTCTGCTCCTCTCCTTGGTGCCATTGACGGGGAGGGGTCAGTATGGCCGTGAGGCTGCACACCCACAGCCACCCTGCCGCTGAGACAAGGGCCTTTGACGGTTACTTCTGCCAAAGAACCTGCTCCATCTTGGAGCACACCATGGCGGGCGGGAAGCTCCACCCGGAGAAACAGCGATGCTTCTCTCCAGGGCCAATGGAGGGCACCCCCCACCCTGCATTCAGCAGCTTACTTACCTTCTGGAAAACATCTGAATTAATAGGGAACACTAAAATGAAAAGGTCACGCAAGAAGTTTAGAAGGCTGTGTGAAGTCTCAGCAAATCCAAAGGTTTCTGAACCAAGACTGTTGGGGTCGACGAGCTTACAGGCAAAGTTTCCATATGGGCCTTCAACAAGCAACGCTCAGCAGAGAGCGCCACGCTCTGGGCAGAACCTCAGACACCACAAAGTCACATCAGAGCCAACAGCAACTGAAATACAGCGCTCTCCTAAGATATGTGTGTTATCTGTAGAAAGTTACTAGACGCTAAGATGGGGAAAGAAAAGGATAAGGTTGGAAACAAATTTAAAGTAATTTCTGCATACAAAAAAAAAATTCTATATCCACTGGCTTTCTTTCTGGGAGTAGCAACTTTTACATGAGATGCACCATCCCAGTTGGAAGGAGTCTGGGTTTTTTGTGGGCAGAGACAAGGGCTCTCCAGGAAATGTGAACCCTTTCTCTCTCACTGAGCCGCGTTCCCTGAGGCCATCCTGACCTGCCTGAGCACCTCCCTGCTCTGCCTCCAGCCAGCTCCTTCCAGCACTCACCCCGCTGCTCCCAGAGCCTACACTCGCCCAGGATCTACTCTTCTGCTGCTGTCAATCTTCTCCTGCCAAACTTTCACTTTAGGGTAAATAAGTTGGAAACTAAAAAGTTGTAAGACCCCTTGGGTTTTTAAAAATCCAAATGTCCATCAGTGACAGACTGGATTAAGAAAATGTGGCACATAGACACCATGGAATACTATGCAGCCATAAAAAAGGATGAGTTTGTGTCCTTTGTAGGGACATGGATGCAGCTGGAAACCATCATTCTCAGCAAACTATCACAAGAACAGAAAACCAAACACCGTATGTTCTCACTCATAGATGGGAACTGAACAATGAGATCACTTGGACTCGGGAAGGGGAACATCA
>NW_022161972.1:0-9143 GCF_008728515.1 Papio anubis
AAAAAAAAAAAAAATTAATAGCCAGCCTTGGTAGTGTGCACCTGTGGCCCTAGCTATTTGGGAGCTAGGGGGGAGTATTATTTGAACCTGGGAGTTTGAGGCTGCAGTGAGCCATAGTTGTACCGCTGCATTCCAGCTTGGGTGACAAAACCCTGTTTCCAAAAAAATGGCATATATTTCAGGCATGTTAAGTACATTCACATTGTTATACAAGAGACTTATAGAAATTTTCCATCTTGTAAAACTAAAACTCAATACCCATTAAGTAAAAACAACCCATTTTACCCTCTCCAACCATTGACAAACACCATTTCACTTTCTGTTTTTATGAGTGTGACTACTTAAAATATCTCGTATTATGGAATTATATAGTATTCATTATTTTGTTACTGGCTTATTTCAGGGGACACAATATTCTCAGTTAATCTTCAAATATGACAAGATTTTGTAACGCCAAATAATATTTCATTGTATTTATGTATTATATTTTTCTTTTTTTTTTTTTTTTTTTTTTTTTGCGGGACGGAGTCTTGTTCTGTGCCCCAGGCTGGAGTGCAGTGGCGCGATCTCGGCTCACTGCAAGCTCCGCCCCCCCGGGTTCACGCCATTCTCCTGCCTCAGCCTCCCAAGTAGTTGGGACTACAGGCGCCCACCACCTCGCCCGGCTAATTTTCTTGTATTTTTAGTAGAGACGGGGTTTCACCGTGTTAGCCAGGATGGTCTCGATCTCCTGACCTCGTGATCCGCCCGTCTCGGCCTCCCAAAGTGCTGGGATTACAGGCTTGAGCCACCGCGCCCGGCCTATGTATTATATTTTTCAACGTGTTTCCAGATTAAAAGACATTTGGGTTTCTTCAGCCTTTTGACTTTTGTGAATACTAATACAATAAACATGATTGTTCAAATTTGTCTTCCAGGTCCTGTGTTGCATGTTATAGATACAGATTCATAAATGAGATTGCTGTATTCTATAATTTTATTTTTAATTATTTGAGGTACATTTATAACCTTTTTAAATAATGGCTACATTCCTGAGTTTCACCAGCAATCAACATGGGTTTCATTTTCATTGCATCATCAACAGATTTGGGTTTTTTGTTTGTTTGCTTTTTGTTTTGAGACAGAGTATAGCTCTGTTGCCCAGGCTGGAGTGCAGTGGTGCGATCTTGGCTTCACTGTAAGCTCTGCTTCCCGGGTTCACGCTATTCTCCTGTCTCAGCCTCCAGAGTAGCTGGGACTACAGGTGCCCGCCACCACACCTGGCTAATCTTTTGTATTTTTAGTAGAGACAGGGTTTCACCGTTTTAGCCAGGATGGTCTCTATCTCCTCACCTCGTGATCCACCCGCCTCGGCCGCCCAAAGTGCTGGAATTACAGGCGTGAACCACTGCACCCAGCATGAAGATAATTTAAAAACTATCAGCTGGGCACGGTGGTTCACGCCTGTAATCCCAGCACTTGGGGAGGCCGAGGCAGGTGGATCACCTGAGGTCAGCAGTTTGAGACTAGCCTGGCCAAGGTGGCAAAACCCCATCTTTACCAAAAATACAAAAACATTAGCCGTGCATGGTGTTGGGCACCTGTAATCCCAGTTACTCGTGATGCTGAGGCAGGGGGAATCGCTTGAACTCAGAAGGCGGAGGTTGCAGTGAGTCAACATGGTGCCATTGCACTTCAGCTGGGTGACAAGAGCGAAACTCCGTCTCAAAAAAAAAAAAAAAAAACCGACATTTCTAGCTATTATTTCTAGTTATTATTGTTCATTTTTACTTGTCAAAAGCACAACAATTTATAATAAAATATTGTCAAATATTCATATTGCTGAAGTGTTTTCGTCTTGCAAAACTAAATCTCTACACATCATACAACTACCAATTTTTCCTGTATTGTGGCACTTTTCAAACACCATTCTGTTTTCTGTTCCTCCTGGTGTAACTTCTTTTTTTTTTTTTTTTTGAGACGGAGTCTCGCGCTATCGCCCAGGCTGGAGTGCAGTGGCGCGATCTCGGCTCACTGCAAGCTCCGCCTCCCGGGTTCACGCCATTCTCCTGCCTCAGCCTCCTGAGTAGCTGGGACTACAGGCGCCCACCATCGCGCCCGGCTAATTTTTTGTATTTTTAGTAGAGACGGGGTTTCACTGTGGTCTCGATCTCCTGACCTTGTGATCCGCCCGCCTCGGCCTCCCAAAGTGCTGGGATTACAGGCGTGAGCCACCGCGCCCGGCGGTGTAACTTCTTTATATATCTCATACAATCTCTGTCTGTTTGTGGCTGGCTCATGTCACTTTGCAAAATGTCATCAAGATTTATCTGTGTAGTTGTTAGAATATTTTCTGCTTTTTGGAAACTGAGTATTCCAATATTTTTACATTTCAAATTATATGTATTGAATAATTTGGTGACAGAAACTAGCATTGTTTTTACCTATTGGCTTTCAGTAACAATGCTACAATTATGGGTAAGCAAATGACTATATGACCATATATATGAAAGTTTATGTGTTGCATTCTATTTGATTTGTCTTGTTTTCAGCTTGATACTCATACCAAATTGCTTTAATTCTGTAGCTTTGTAATCTGTTTTGAAATTAGAAATTATAATGCCTCCAACATTTTTTTTTTTTTTTGGAAGATTGATGGGTCCTTTGTTGTCTCTTGCGATAGCACTCTGCATTTGCTGTTGCTATTTTTTTCAAAAATGCAATGAGAAATTTGAGAAACATTGCATTAAATCTGTAGATTACATTAAATAGTATAAACATCTTTACAATATTAATTATTTTAACCTTTGAACAAGAGCATGCTTGAGTGTATTGTTTAATTTCTATATATTTGTGAATTTTTCAATTTTTTCCCATTGTTTTATATTCTTATTCCATTTTGTTCATGGAAAGTAATCCATAAATTTTAGGGTGTTTTTATTGTTTTGTTTTTTTTTTGAGACAGTCTCTGTTGCCCAGGCTGGAACCCCTGCCTCCTGGGTTCAAGCAATTCTTGTGCCTTAACCTCCTGAGTATCTGAGGGATTATAGGTGCTTGCCACCAGGCCCAGCTAATTTTTGTATTTTTAGTAGAGACAGGGTTTCACCATATTGGCCAGGCTGGTCTCAAACTCCCCACCTCAGTTGATCCACCCGCCTTGGTCTCCCAAAGTGCTGGGACTATAGGCATAAACTCAAAGTTTTAGGTGTTTTTTTTGTTTTGTTTTGTTTTGTTTTTGTTTTTGTTTTGAGACAGAGTCTCGCTTTGTCGCCCAGGCTGGAGTGCAGTGGTACAATCTTGGCTCACTGCAAGCTCTGCCTCCTGGGTTCATGCCATTCTCCTGCCTCAGCCTCCCCAGTAGCTGGGATTACAGGCATCTGCCACCACGCCCGGCTAATTTTTTGCATTTTTAGAGATGGAGTTTCACCGTCTAGCCAGGATAGTCTGGATCTCCTGACCTCGTGATCCACCCACCTCAACCTCCCAAAGTGCTGGGATTACAGGCATGAGCCACCATGCCCTGCCAGGTATTTATTTATTTAGTTAGTTAGTTATTTTTATTTTTATTTTTATTTTTTGAGACAGAGTCCTGCTCTGTTGCCCTGGCTAGAGTGCAGCAGCTGTGGTCTCCGCTCACTGCAACTACTTCCGCCTCCTGGGTCCAAGCGATTCTCCTGCCTCAGCCTCCCAAGTAGCTGGGATCACAGGCATGCACCACTATACCTGGCTAATTTTGTATTTTCATGTTGGCCAGGCTGGTCTTGAACTCCTGACCTTAGGTGATCTACCTGCCTCGGCCTCCCAAAGTTTTCGGATTACAGGTGTAAGCCACCGCGCCCAGCTCAAAATTTTAATTTTAAAACATTTGTTAAGATTTATTTTTTTGAGCTAACAGGTGGTCTATCAAAAAGAATGTTGTATGAGCTATTGCAAAGGGTGTTTTTCCTAATGTTGAGAAGTGTTCTCTATAACTGTTAGAAATACTTGTTTTATACTGCCCTCAAGTCTGCTGTTTCTTTTTTTTTTTTTTTTTGAGACGGAGTCTTGCTCTGTCACCCAGGCTGGAGTGCGGTGGCCAGATCTCAGCTCACTGCAAGCTCCGCCTCCCGGGTTCACGCCATTCTCCTGCCTCAGCCTCCTGAGTAGCTGGGACTACAGGCGCCCGCCACCACGCCCGACTAGTTTTTTGTATTTTTTAGTAGAGACGGGGTTTCACGATGTTAGCCAGGATGGTCTCGATCTCCTGACCTCGTGATCCGCCTGTCTCGGCCTCCCAAAGTGCTGGGATTACAGGCTTGAGCCACCGCGCCCGGCCTGCTGTTTCTTTACTAATACTCTCTTTTATTATTATTATCAGAGAATGTGAGGTATCAAAATATCCTGCTATAATTACATTGCTTTTTATGTGTTTTTTCAATTATGTCAATATTTACCTTACATATTTGGAACCCTAATGTGAGATACACACGTACACACACGTGCACATATGTACAAATTTTTCATAGGTTCCCAGTGAATAAATCTATTATTGCTTAAAATGCCCTTCTTTGTCTTTTTGGAGTTTTGACTTCATATATATTTTATATAATATGAGTTTTTGACTCAAGATGTAGCTCATGTAATACTAATTTGAACTTTTCTGCTCTCATTTGGTTAATATCTGGATAAAATGCCTACTTCAATCTTGCCACTTTCAGGCTTTATTATTATTAGTTCTAAACTGACTCTTATAGAAAGGCTATTGAAACTATGTCTCTTGATTAGAAAGTTAATTATACATATATGTAAGTAATTTTCTGAAAGACAAAGACTCCTGTTATTTTATTTTATTTGATTCTTGTATCTTTATCCCTCATTTTCTGTCTTCCTTTGTGTCTATTTCATTTTAATATTGATAAAATTTCACTTCTTTCTTATTTTCTTTTGGGTGTCTACACAGATATTTTCTTTGTGATACTTTGGGGATTACATAAAACCTCTAAAAGATAAAACAGTATATATTTAATCTGGTGAAAAATGAACTTCAGTTATATACAAAAATTTTTCATCATTACATCTGCCCTCAACTTTGTTATTGATATTGTTGATTATATCTTTTTAAGTTGTGTATTTATTAACAGATATTTACAATACTTTCTGTGCTTTTATTTTTCTAATTTTAGAGAATAATGTTTTCTGTCTCCTTATGAGAATGCTAAGGAATTCTATTTTTGTGTATGTATGTTTCCCAGGAACTTACGTATTTTTATATGATTGTGTGTTCTTGCATCATGTTATTTTCAGTGGAAGAAACTTTTTTCAGCATCTTTGATAAATAGGCCATCTATAGTGCCAATATACTGTCTCAGGATTTGGTTATTTTGGAAGGTCTTTATTATTGTTTGGTAGGACATTTTTGCTGGTGATTATTCTCACTTGACAGCTACTTTTCTTCAGGGCTTTGACAATATCACACAGTTTTCTTCTGGCGTGTAAAATTTTCTTCTGAAAAACTTTATTGTGTAACTATGCTTACAAATGACACATCACTTTCATCTTGCAGCTCTTTAGATTCTTTCTTATCTGTGACATTTTAAATTGTTCTTATAGATGTGTGTTTTAGTTTGTGGAACTTCTTTATTTTTATACTATTTTTTCTTTAGAATTGGTTATTATCTCTTTTTGTGTTTTTTACCTCCACAATTCCTGTTTTTAAAATACTTTTATAATGATTGCTTTCTGAAAATTTCATGATTTTTTTGAAGGGGCCATGTTGCCCTAATATTTTGTATACATTGTAATCTTTGATTGAGACTTGGACATTTAAGAAAAAAAAAAGCCACCTGTCACAATCTTTACAATGTAGCTTTATCCTGGCACAGTCTGAAACCAGTTGTCACGGCTAGTCATTCTGGGAGCCTTTCAAACATATTCTTAGAATGTGTCTTATCTGAAATGTTTTATTTTCTAGTTCAAAAAGTTTATTTGCATTTATCACTTGCTACACTTGATCCCTTTCTGTGGGACTGCAGTCTCTCTGCTGGTGTGACATTTACCTTTGGTCTCAGCAGTCTCAAATTGTCATTCCAAAGTATACTATTTTTTTCAGCATTTTATTTAATGAGAGACTGAAACCAGGGTCTTGAAAGACCCCTAAAAGCCAGACATAAAAATGTATGTGCCAGTATTTTTCTTGTCTTTTAAATAGAAACAAGGAGTTGGCAATTTACTTCTAAGAACACTATGTTATACTGGGGAGAAGGAAGTTCTGTGTTGGGTTAATGTAACAGACTTTTCTTTTTCTTCATGTTGCTTTTTTCATTGTTTTCACCTGGGGCACTTCACACATTTATTTATAAATTTTCCAAAAATGTGTTTTGGTCAGTATGTTTTTGTTACATTTTGTATGTTTTTGAATAAATTAGAGGCTGTGTTATTTTGCTATGCCATCTTGGTTATATAGTTTATATAGTTTTATAGGTTAGATTTGTAAAAAATATTTACCTGAGTCCAGTAAGTGGAGTAATTTGTTGTTTTAATTTCTTTTAGTTATGTGTTCTCATATTGCTGAAGACCTTTGGCCAGAGCGAGACATTAAAGATATTTTCCAAAAAGTCATACTGAGGAGATATGATAAATGTGGACGTGATAATTTACAATTAAGATTAGGCTGTAAAAGTGTGGATGAGTGTAAGGTGTGCAAAGGAGATTGTAATAGACTTAACCAATGTCTGACAACAACCCAGAGGAAAATATATCAATGTGATGAATATGAGAAAGTCTTTTATAAATTTTCAAATGTAGATAGACATAAGATAAGACATACTGAAAAGAAAACTTGCAAATGTAAAGAATGTGGTAAATCATTTTGCATGCTTTCACAACTAACTCAACATAAGAGAATTCATACTAGAGAGAATTCCCACAAATGTGAAGAATGTGGCAAAGCCTTTAACAAGTCCTCAGCCCTTACTAAACATAAGATAATTCATACTGGAGAGAAGCCCTACAAATGTGAAGAGTGTGGCAATGCTTTTAACCGGTCCTCAGCCCTTTCTCGACATAAGAGGATTCATACTGGAGAGAAACCCCACAAATGTGAAGAGTGTGGCAAAGCCTTTAACAGGTTTTCACACCTTACTCGACATAAGATAATTCATACTAGAGAAAAACCCTACAAATGTGAAGAATGTGGCAAAGCCTTTAACTGGCCTTCACACCTTACTGAACATAAGAGAATTCATACTAGAGAGAAGCCCTACAAATGTGATGAATGTTGCAAAGCCTTTAACTGGTCTTCAGCTCTTACTACCCTTACTCAACATAAGATAATTCATACTAGAGAGAAACCCTACAAATGTGAAGAGTGTGGCCAAGCCTTTAACCGGTCCTCAGCTCTTACTGGACATAAGATGAGTCATACTGGAGAGAAACCCTACAAACATGAAGAGTGTGGAAAAGCTTTTAACCGGTCTTCACACCTTATTCAACATAAGATGATTCATAATAGAGAGAAACCCTACACATGTGAACAGTGTGGCAAAACTTTTAACCAGTCTTCATACCTTATTCCACATAAGATAATTCATATTAGAGAGAAACCCTACAAGTGTGATGAGTGTGGCAAAACCTTTAACCGGTCTTCACACCTTACTCAACATAAGATAATTCATACTGGAGAGAAACCCTACAAATGTGAAGAATGTGGTAAACCTTTTAATCGTTTATCAAACCTTACTGTACATAAGAGAATTCATGCTCAAGAACCCCAACGAAGTGAAGAATGTGGCAAAGCTTGTAACCATTCCTCGATCCTTATTAAACATAAGGGAATTCATAGTAGAGAAACCGTACAAATGTGAAGAATGTGGCCTGGATTTAACAAATCCTCAACATTTACTAAGTACAAAAGAATTCATGAGAACTCATATGGAAGATAAAGCCTAGAAATAAGAAGAATGTGACAAAGCCTTTACAAGTTCTCAACACATAATTTATACTAGAAAGAAATCCTAAAGTGTGAAGAATGTCACAAAGCCCTTAACAAGTCCTCAATTATTAACAGATATAAGATGTTTCATACTGGAGCAAAACTCTACAATCCTGAATGTCACAGTGCTTTTAATAACACCTCAAACTTTTCTAAACATTAAAAAAAGAAAAAAAAAGATGATACTCTTGCAAAACTCTAGAAATACAAAGAATGTGAAAAAGCTTTTAAATGGTTTTCACACTTGATTGCAGGTAAAATAATTTATACTGGAGAAAACTCCAAGTATGAAGAATATAACTTTTAACCAGTGTTCACAACTTACTGCACAGGAAAGCATTTATAGTTGAGAAATGGTGTACAAATATAAAGAATGTGGGAAGGTCATTAATATCTGCTCACATATTGTACAACATCAGAGAGTTCATACTTAATATTATAAATACAATTACTATCAAACGATCTTTCAGAAATATAAGCCTTTAAATTGAAGAGTTTATTCTGAAGACAAACATTACAAATATAAAGAGGGTTGTAGTACTTGTATCACATATTTTATTGTGCACATTTTTATTTTTTCATTTTTAAGACAGAGTCTCGCTCTGTCACCCAGGCTGGAGTGCGGTGGCGTGATCTCAGCTCACTGCACGCTGCAAGCTCCGCCTCCCAGGTTCACAAGATTCTCCTGCCTCAGCCTCGGGAGTGGCTGGGACTAGTGGTGCCGCGCCCAACCGCCCGCCACCACCCCCAGCTAATTTTTTGTATTTTTAGTAGAAATGGGGTTTCACTGTGTTAGCCAGGATGGTCTCAATCTCCTGACCTCGTGATCCACCTGCCTCGGCCTCCCAAAGTGCTGGGATTACAGGCGTGAGCCACCATGCCCGCCTATTGTACACATTTTCTACTAGAGAAGAACCGTGAAGCAGTTGCTGAAACTTTGTTCAACGTTAGGGAATTTATACCGGAGAAGAATTCAGCAAATGTAATCAGTTTGGGAAAACATTTTTTCAATAACTATAGCATAGAAAATGCCAGAGAGCTCATACTAAAATATTCTTTTGCAGATGAAATAAATACGAAGAAAGCCGGGCGCAGTGGCTCAAGCCTGTAATCCCAGCACTTTGGGAGGCTGAGACGGGCGGATCACAAGGTCAGGAGATCGAGACCATCCTGGCTAACACGGTGAAACCCCGTC